>NC_089844.1:206985015-207107515 GCF_035609145.1 Eleutherodactylus coqui
TGTTAAACGAAACCTTTTCTATACCAGTACAGGTAGACAGACAAGATAAGAGTCTCCAGACTGCCTCCCTTGCATTCCTTTTCACTGAATTCAAAATGGTTTCATTGTAGTTATAGTTACACCTTAAAAGTGTAAAACATTTTAGTTTCAGCCTATCATGTATTCTTTTTAATCTTGGAGGTATGTACTTTTCCTGTGATGTCATTTATGGTATGTAAACCAAATACACCTTAGAATAAATGGAAATCATCTGATACCGCACAGGCTGGTGTGATTTGTATTTCTCCTGGGCCCAGACTTCTGCACGAGATCTGGGATCATCTTCTCTTTGATAAACACACAAATTCTCACTACAGCCTCCGTTTTCAGTGATGTCCTGAACGGTAAAACTGGATGCTACAAAAGGGAACTTTGTCTTTATTAGAGGGGGGCGGTGTGGCCGTGTCTTTATTAGAGGGGGGCGGTGCGGCCGTGTCTTTATTAGAGGGGGGGCGGTGCGGCCGTGTCTTTATTAGAGGGGGGGCGGTGCGGCCGTGTCTTTATTAGAGGGGGGGCGGTGCGGCCGTGTCTTTATTAGAGGGGGGGCGGTGCGGCCGTGTCTTTATTAGAGGAGGGGCGGTGCGGCCGTGTCTTTATTAGAGGGGGGGCGGTGCGGCCGTGTCTTTATTAGAGGGGGGGCGGTGCGGCCGTGTCTTTATTAGAGGGGGGGGCGGTGCGGCCGCGTCTTTATTAGAGGGGGGGCGGTGCGGCCGCGTCTTTATTAGAGGGGGGGCGGTGCGGCCGCGTCTTTATTAGAGGGGGGGCGGTGCGGCCGCGTCTTTATTAGAGGGGGGGCGGTGCGGCCGCGTCTTTATTAGAGGGGGGGGCGGTGCGGCCGCGTCTTTATTAGAGGGGGGGCGGTGCGGCCGCGTCTTTATTAGAGGGGGGGCGGTGCGGCCGCGTCTTTATTAGAGGGGGGGCGGTGCGGCCGCGTCTTTATTAGAGGGGGGGCGGTGCGGCCGCGTCTTTATTAGAGGGGGGGCGGTGCGGCCGCGTCTTTATTAGAGGGGGGGGCGGTGCGGCCGCGTCTTTATTAGAGGGGGGGGCGGTGCGGCCGCGTCTTTATTAGAGGGGGGGCGGTGCGGCCGCGTCTTTATTAGAGGGGGGGCGGTGCGGCCGCGTCTTTATTAGAGGGGGGGCGGTGCGGCCGCGTCTTTATTAGAGGGGGGGCGGTGCGGCCGCGTCTTTATTAGAGGGGGGGCGGTGCGGCCGCGTCTTTATTAGAGGGGGGGCGGTGCGGCCGCGTCTTTATTAGAGGGGGGGCGGTGCGGCCGCGTCTTTATTAGAGGGGGGGCGGTGCGGCCGCGTCTTTATTAGAGGGGGGGCGGTGCGGCCGCGTCTTTATTAGAGGGGGGGCGGTGCGGCCGCGTCTTTATTAGAGGGGGGGGCGGTGCGGCCGCGTCTTTATTAGAGGGGGGGCGGTGCGGCCGCGTCTTTATTAGAGGGGGGGCGGTGCGGCCGCGTCTTTATTAGAGGGGGGGCGGTGCGGCCGCGTCTTTATTAGAGGGGGGGCGGTGCGGCCGCGTCTTTATTAGAGGGGGGGCGGTGCGGCCGCGTCTTTATTAGAGGGGGGGCGGTGCGGCCGCGTCTTTATTAGAGGGGGGGCGGTGCGGCCGCGTCTTTATTAGAGGGGGGGGCGGTGCGGCCGCGTCTTTATTAGAGGGGGGGCGGTGCGGCCGCGTCTTTATTAGAGGGGGGGCGGTGCGGCCGCGTCTTTATTAGAGGGGGGGCGGTGCGGCCGCGTCTTTATTAGAGGGGGGGCGGTGCGGCCGCGTCTTTATTAGAGGGGGGGCGGTGCGGCCGCGTCTTTATTAGAGGGGGGGGCGGTGCGGCCGCGTCTTTATTAGAGGGGGGGGCGGTGCGGCCGCGTCTTTATTAGAGGGGGGGCGGTGCGGCCGCGTCTTTATTAGAGGGGGGGGCGGTGCGGCCGCGTCTTTATTAGAGGGGGGGCGGTGCGGCCGCGTCTTTATTAGAGGGGGGGCGGTGCGGCCGCGTCTTTATTAGAGGGGGGGCGGTGCGGCCGCGTCTTTATTAGAGGGGGGGCGGTGCGGCCGCGTCTTTATTAGAGGGGGGCGGTGCGGCCGCGTCTTTATTAGAGGGGGGGCGGTGCGGCCGCGTCTTTATTAGAGGGGGGGCGGTG
The DNA here is from genome assembly GCF_035609145.1 of Eleutherodactylus coqui. Lineage (NCBI taxonomy): Eukaryota > Metazoa > Chordata > Amphibia > Anura > Eleutherodactylidae > Eleutherodactylus > Eleutherodactylus coqui. Next base: position 206,987,195 of record NC_089844.1, read on the forward strand.
CGGCCGCGTCTTTATTAGAGGGGGGGCGGTGCGGCCGCGTCTTTATTAGAGGGGGGGCGGTGCGGCCGCGTCTTTATTAGAGGGGGGGGCGGTGCGGCCGCGTCTTTATTAGAGGGGGGGCGGTGCGGCCGCGTCTTTATTAGAGGGGGGGCGGTGCGGCCGCGTCTTTATTAGAGGGGGGGCGGTGCGGCCGCGTCTTTATTAGAGGGGGGGCGGTGCGGCCGCGTCTTTATTAGAGGGGGGCGCTAGTGCGGCCGCGTCTTTATTAGAGGGGGGCGCTAGTGCGGCCGCGTCTTTATTAGAGGGGGCGCTAGTGCGGCCGCGTCTTTATTAGAGGGGGCGCTAGTGCGGCCGCGTCTTTATTAGAGGGGGCGCTAGTGCGGCCGCGTCTTTATTAGAGGGGGCGCTAGTGCGGCCGCGTCTTTATTAGAGGGGGCGCTAGTGCGGCCGCGTCTTTATTAGAGGGGGCGCTAGTGCGGCCGCGTCTTTATTAGAGGGGGCGCTAGTGCGGCCGCGTCTTTATTAGAGGGGGCGCTAGTGCGGCCGCGTCTTTATTAGAGGGGGCGCTAGTGCGGCCGCGTCTTTATTAGAGGGGGGGGGGGCAGTGCGGCCGAGAGCCCGACGACCTTGTACGCAGCCTGTCACCGGTGACCACAATGCTGAGGGGCCACAGCAGAGACTCCCACGATGACAGGCAGAAGGGAGACTAGTGCAGCCTGTCCCGGTGAGCTCAGTAATCCATCTCGCTGATGAACGGAGTGTTGAGGAGGCGCAGCTGAGAGGCCAAAGATGGCAAGCTTAACAGAGCAGAGTGCTGAGGAGGCGCAGAGACCGCAGTCTTTACTCATTGCCAGGACCTGTGAGCCCGAGGATGGGCAGCGCGTCACCTGGCCACACCCACCATTTCCGGTGGTGTCAAGGTACAATAATACCGGAACGATCTCCCCGCTTGTAGGCAGGATTCCCTTTAGGCTTTAGTTGCCTTCTTGGAGTAGAGTCTCACAAGACTAGAACTGTTGACTTGTGAGCTTGAGTATTTTGGCCAAAATGTTAACCAGTATGTCGTATTTACTAATTTATTGGCTAGTTCCATCCTTCTGGGTGTTGTGGTACATCGGTAAGTATTTTGGCGTCTGCTGCCTCTTTGATTGCACGTTCCGGTTTGTGTGAACTCTGACATCCTTCTGTTATAGGAGCCGGCCTCTGATGTATACCCAGGGACGTAGGAAGTGAACTAAAGAAATGTGCCGGCACAGAATGAGGAGAGAGAATGATCTCAGCCTACGTTATTACACCATAGACATAGCTTTTACTAAGCCTGCCTACCATTTAAAGCTAACACTTATTGCTTCATCTTTATCTTCTCATCACACAAAGACACAAAGAAGAGTATTTCCTGTCACTTATGCCCATTGCGTAAAGGAAAGGTGGGAAGGAGAGACAGTCAGATCTCCCAGTATTTATTTACACAAACTTTATGGAAGACTTACTACAGAAGACAATGCAGGGGTAGCACTAATGCCACCGCTGCTCCTGGCACGGGCTTACGCAGTACATGTTGGCTGCCACTAGCATTACACAGGAGGAGATTACCTTGGCTGTTTCTGCAGCTCTATAGACGGTGAATGGAGCGCTAGTGCACGTGCCAGGAGAGTAGGGCACGGGGTCCTGTTCTCATGACTGGCAGGTCTCGGGGGCCCCCTCACCCATCTCCCCTGGATGGGGGTATATTGCAATTCTAGTCCAACTCTTAGCTTGTTTTACATGCCCGCTGTAATGACATAAATGTTGTGAGCGCACAGAATACTGTACAAGACGTGTTTTTTTTTCTGTCTTGCAGGAATGAACGGTGCGGTGCGCGCTGTGACTCGGATGGGAATTTATGTTGGAGCTAAAGTCTTCCACGTATATGAGGTATCTTACGGCTTGGTCAGTGCAAAATTCACTAGTCAATGTTTTCAGGCAGCCAAACTCTGAGTTCATGTAGGAGCTTGAGGAAGCTTACAAATGGCGCACCGCATTGGATGTGATCAGAAGTCGTCCTACTTTACAACCATAATCTATATGAGGTCAGGCAACCCAACTTGTACATAGATTAAATAAGGTAGGTAAACCTTGAATAAAAGGCACATAACTACTATACTGCATACAACTCCCATAAAATATCTAATCCAGGACGTGTCAAGTCATAAGGCAAAAAGTCAAATGGCCCCCGATCTTTACCCTGCCGACTACGCCAAGGCTGTGTACAAATCCAACAATTCTTGAGCTTTTGGTTATTGGAGAAACTGCCCACTAGGACCTTGTGCTTTATAAACCTGTTCTCCCAGTCTTCATGGAGTACATCATTTAGAGCAGTGTTCCCCAACTCCAGTCCTCAGGGACCGCCAACAGGTCATGTTTTCAGGATTTCCTCATTGTTGCACAGGTGATGTAATTATTGTCGGTGCCACAGACATTCTTACCATAGGATACTCTGAAAACATGACCTGTTGGTGGTCCCTGAGGGCTGGAATTGGGGACCCCTGATTTAGAGGTCTTGCATTCAGGAAGCTCCCCCATAATCGGCTGGTGTCTCAGGACGAATGAAGTGGACCTAATTTGGTTTCATGGCGGTAGTGGTGGTCAGTAGCACTTGATATGGTCCTTCATATCATGAATCCAGGCTTTTTTCTCACATGTCTTTTGAGAACAACCCAATCTTCTGGCTTAAGTATGTGGCGGTCACAGAACTAGGAACTGGAAGGAAGGCAAAAACTTGTTTATGGAACCCATTGAGATGTTTCTGAAAGGCCTGGAAGTGCCCCGTAGAGGCATCATGATAGATTTGTAGCACTTGAGGAAAGTACAGCCCAGCTGATCCAAAAAAGGATCTCGAATGGAGACAATCCTGCCCTCCTGCTGGATTTAAACCTTATGGAAAAGAGGGCTAAAGGTAGGCACTCAGTCCAAGGTTTACACAACTCTTTGCCGTGGCTCTTCGGATTTATAGTTTAAGGGGGGTTTTGACATTAAAAAACCCAAAACTATATTTGCCTATTCCTCCCCCATCAAGAAGACGGTTTGTGATCCATCAGGTTTAAAGGTCACCCCTCTAGAAAGCATCTCCTTATGGTCTGTGAGAAATTTACGTATCGAGGAGATGTATTGGATTTACAAGCTAAATACACTCACTCCATACGGCTTAAATGAGGTTTTGGAGAAGTTTTAGTAAGGTGTCCCCAATAAATTGGGTCAGATAACATCCTTTTGGGAGTGGAGGGGACCATAATGATATAGGATTTTAATTAATTTTTTTATATAAAAAAACGACATAGATGTAGGTTTTACATTTTATTTTTCATTTTTTATTAATTTATTCATACATCAACCTAGACCTTACCTTAAGGGGACATACAATATCGGAGAGTGCGTCCCGTTGCCATGGTGACGCCTCCTCCCCATGCGCGTCATGGCGTCCTACGTTGGCTAAGTAATGCGGTTACATCGGGTGATCATGTGACGAGGTTTGTCACATGATTCACACAGCGATGCTCCTTACTGCCTGCAATATACCGAGTTCAGAGACCCGGAAGTCCTTCACGCCACCCGGACGTCTTAGATAGGTCCTTGCGCCGGAAGGACTATGCGGTCCCACGGGCCAATCGAGTCTTTGGTCGCTCATTGGTGGCGTTAAGGGTAAGCCCTATTGAATACTTGTATTTGAATGAAGACAATCTGTTTGTATGTCACTTGAGAAAGTTGCAGTTGTGCCACGAAACGCGTCGGACATGTTTTAAATAAAGAATCCTTTGTACTTTGATGATAAGAAGTCTTGGACTAATTTGGAACAGAGAGTTTCCTGGGAGCGCTGGACCCCTTTTTACTTTATTTCACCTATTCCTCCCCCATCGGTCGTCTTACTAGATCTTCCCCTCACCTATCTTCTTCTGGCTCCTCCAGGTCGTTGGGTCACGTCACTTGCAGCCGTCCAGATCCTCCTCTTCTGTGATGAAGCCTATATTACCTACTGTTCACTTCCTGCATGGCAGTGTACCCGGTCACTAGACTATAAGGAGAAGTATCAGCGCTCACCACCTCGTTCCATCCAGCCCCGCTGATCATCTTATTCGGAGGCAGAGCAGTCGTGCCATCCGCCACCATTATTCACCCAGAATTTCTTTCCAAAAGGTAATGCACTGCTTGTATGTGAAGAATCCATACGATCTGACACGTCTACAATAAAGGCTTTTGATTACCTTTTTGAAAGAAATACCCGGTCAGTAGTTCACTGCCTAGCAGGGAATGCTGAATCCTTGGCAGCCCGCTTTAGTGTTCGGGCTATTTGCTGTGTATTGCCGCTAGTGTTTCATATACTATATGAACACTCATGGCCAGACATTGTGCATGCACAGTTTTGGCAATGGTGTGTTTTCTCATAAGCACAAGCGAGGTTCCTTTCCCCATAGGCAAACATCTCGGTGGCTGGCGCCAGCCTCTGCCCAGCCATTCAGTTCAGGCGGTGAGATCTGAGCTTGGAGTGAATGAAGCAGCTCCAGATTAACCGGAATGGTTGGTGTTGCAGCCTGAGGATGAGCCTGCTCCTCGGATTTGTACTATATGGCATCTGCACATGCATTTCCTATAGCCACGGGACTTATCTGTTCTACTATGGCCTTTAACTTTCCCAATTCCTAGTGCAGCGAGTAGGAGTAGCTTAAGTGCCAACTCTGGCCTCGTCATGGTGGTGACTGCTCTGCCTACAATGATAGTCGCTTGAGTAATTGGCTTTATCCGAGTATCGCTGTGCTCGGGTCTGAAGATTCGGGTGCCGCTGCGGCTGACAGGTGAGTCGCAGCGGGGAGCAGGGGAGAGCGGGCGGGAGAGAGGGAGAGAAAGATCTCCCCTCCGTTCCTCCCTGCTCTCCCCTGCAGCTCCCCGCTCCGTGCCGGCACCCGAATCTTCAGACCCGAGCACAGCGATACTTGGATAAAGCCAATTACTCGAGCGAGTACCGCTTATCCAAGTACGCTCGCTCATCTCTATAAACTACCTTTTCATATGTTATTCTAGTGTCAGCTAGCCTTTTCCATTGTGAGATGGAGGGCGGTCTCGCTGTGAGATGGAGGGCGGTCTCGCTGTGAGATGGAGGGCGGTCTCGCTGTGAGATGGAGGGCGGTCTCGCTGTGAGATGGAGGGCGGTCTCGCTGTGAGATGGAGGGCGGTCTCGCTGTGAGATGGAGGGCGGTCTCGCTGTGAGATGGAGGGCGGTCTCGCTGTGAGATGGAGGGCGGTCTCGCTGTGAGATGGAGGGCGGTCTCGCTGGGAGATGGAGGGCGGTCTCGCTGTGACATGGAGGGCGGTCTCGTTGCCATCCATCTCATGGCCACAGTCTTTCTGGCCATAAATAATATTTTATCCTAGTGTGTCCACGCCTCTTCCTCCATCAATCCAAATATTGCTATTTTGGGGTCTATGTCCAGAGGGGTCGGCAGGAGCACAGACAAGACATTGAATACCTCCTCCCAGAAATTCTTTACATGATGGCATTCCCACAGTAGATGCCAAAAGTCGGCATGCGATTGGTGACATCCGTGACATGTCGACGCGTCTATTCTGCCCATTCTACTCAGTTGGACTGGTGTGAGATATGCCTGGTGTATCACATATAGTGGTATCAGTTTATTACCTGCCGGTGACACTAGTAGGTGTGATTCCATTGCGTCTTGCCAGTCTTCTTCGGTCAGGGTAGGCATATTAATCTTCCATTTGTCATAAACTGATAATAGGTGTGTGTAGAGTATTGATAGCAATCCCTTAGGCCCCTGTGTTTTAAAGACGCCTACTGTTGGGTATTTAGAAATTTTAACAGATTCTGGTGGAAATTGGGCATTTAGGGCGTGTCTTAATTGGAAGTATCTAAATAGTTGTAATTTCGGCAATTGCAGCTTTTCCCGTAGTTGTATGTAGGATAGTATTGTGTTGTCTTCATATATATCCCCCAGCATCTAAGGAAGTCCAATATCTGGTAGTGATGTTACTGATGGTAGGGTGGGGTTTCCCCACAGCGGGGTATCGGTGATTATATCCGTAAACTGTTGGATCTCCTTTGCCACCCGCCGCACCGATTTGGCCCAGTCGATGTATAGGTAGTAATTTAGATGGTTTTGTATATTCTGGGTGTTCCAGGAATCCTATTAGGTTTCGCCCCTCCACCTCGCTGGCTAGATAATAATCAGTCAGTGGCAATTCCCCCTCGATGAACCGGGGACGCAGATTTCGTAATTGGCCCGATAAATAGTATAATTTTAAATTAGGCAATGCCATTCCTGCCTGTTTTTTTTAGATCTTTGCAATTTAGCGAGTCCCAACTTGGATCTGGACTGGCCCCAAATAAAGCGGATGATCAAGGGGTTTAATGTTTGAAAAAACTTCTCTGGTCCTTGAACCGGTATATGCTGTAAGGAGTATAGGCATTTGGGCTGAATTACCATGTTTATCAGATTTACCCGCCCGGCCACCGAGAGGCGTAGTCTAGACCATATCTTGACTTATTGATTCATATAACGGATCTATGTTTTCCACTAGGGTGTTTTCGTGATCTTGTACTATGTTGACTCCTAGATATTTGAATGTTGTCACTACTGATAATCCGCTGGAGAGTACGCTTGGGATCGTGACGGGGTTTTGAGCTTTATGCATTATTGCCGACTTGGACCAATTTATGTATAGTCCGGAATATTTGGAGAAACGGTTTATTATTTCTAGGGCTCGTGGGAAGGAGTGTTCAGGGTTGCAGAGATATAGGATCATATCATCTGCATATAGTCCAATTTTACTTTCTCTGCCCCCCCATTGCACTCCTGTTACTGTGGGGGTGTTACGCAGACGAATGGCTAATGCTTCTATTGCTATGGCAAATAGAGCTGGAGATAGTGGGCATCCCTGACGCATTGCCTGTGATAACGGGAACTGCCTTGATGGCATACCGTTAACTATCACGTTTGCCATCGGTGACTTATATAATAGCTTAATCCATCCCAGAAAGCATGGCCCAAAGCCGAAACGGGTCAGGCAAGCTTCTAGAAAATTCCATTGTAACGAATCGAATGCTTTCTTTGTGTCTAAAGATGCTATTGCCCAGGGTTTATTATAATTTATATTATATCCCCACTGCAGAGCGCCGTGTAGAATTGGTGATAACTGGCCTATATATTTCCGATATGCCTCCAGAGGGATGCCATCCGGTCCGGGGGATTTATTTACCGACATTTCTTCTATAGCTTGTTGGACTTCTTCTATGTCAATTGGGGCCTCTAGTAATTCAACCTGTTCGGGTGTGAGAGTCGGGAACATTATGTCTTCCAGATAGTCTAGATTCTCGATTACTGATTTATTGCTTGTGGAGGTCTACAGATTAGTGTAGTATTCCTAGTTACAATGGATTGGGCCTCTGTCAGTAACTGGCCATCCGTCGTTTTAATTTTAAGTACGGAGTTAGATTGCCCATTCTGTTTAATCAAATTGGCCAATAAATGGCTGGACTGATTGCCCATTTCAAAAAAGTATTGTTTTGTAAAGAAAAGTTTCCTTTTAGTTTTTCCGTGTGGCTGGTGTTTGTATTGGTGGATCAGTCCTAACCATTGGGTTTTGTTGGTGTCTGTGGGATTCGTAATATATTGCTTTTCAGCGTCAACTACTTGCTGTTCTATCCTAAGATCGGCCTGTGTGGTTGTTCTTTTAGGCCTCATGTCCACGGGGAAAATCAGGCCCGCTACGGATTCTCCATGTAGAATCTGCAGCGGGTCCCTCCTGCCCCGCGGACATGAGCGCTGAAAATAGGAATAAATGAGAATAAACTCACCTCCCATCCGCTCCGTTTCTTCTCTTCGCCGTGGCGCCATCTTCTCTCCGTCGCGGCCGGATCTTCTTTCTTCGGCTCGGCGGATGCGCATGATGACGTCGGTGACGTGCCCCGCGCATGCGCCGTCCCGAAGAAAAAAGATCCGGCCGCGTCGGAGAGAAGATGGCGCCGCCGCGAAGAGAAGAAATGGAGCGTGTGAGTAAATTCCTATTTTAGGTCTCCCGCGGATCCGGACGGCTTCCATAGGCTTCAATAGAAGCCCGCGGGAGCCGTCCCCGCGGGAGACCCGCATGAAAATGGAGCATGGTCCAGATTTTTTCATGCTCCATTTTTTTTAAAATCACTTTTATTGACGATCCGCGGGTATTTATCTACCCGCGGGTGGTCAATGCATCCCTATGGGGTGCGGATTCGCGGGCACGAGAAGAGCTAAAATCCGCTGCGGATTTTAATTCTTATTTTGCCCGTGGACATGAGCCCTTAATGTATGATACTGCTGATCTAAGATATGCTTTCATCGTGTCCCACTTTAATGTTTCTCGTCTTTCTTCTTCGTGTATTTGACAAAACGTGTTGATGTGGTCTGGGATTCTGTCTTGTGCTCCCATCAGCTTCATCCAGAAGGGATTGAGCCTCCATGTGGGATTGGGTTATGATCCGATGTTCCTCTAGGGCCATGTGTTATTGGCGCTAAGTATGGAGTTAGTGTTGATGATCCAAATATGTAGTCTATCCAGGACAGGGATCCTCTACCCGGGGAATGGCATGTAGATTCCCGGATGTCTGGGTGTTTAAAGCGCCACAAGTCAATCCACCCCACCCCATCAAACGTCTGTTTCATTGGAGAGTCCCGCATGGTCAGGGATGTCTGTATGGCAAATCTGTCCTTTACAGGATCCATCATTTGATTGAAGTCTCCCATGCATATGATCTCTGCCAGTGGGTATTGATGTGCGAACATGACCGCCGCTTGTATCACATGTATATTATCGTGTGGGGGTGATGGATGCATAGAATAACATATTGTCTGGCATTAATCTCGGCATATACAAAGACAAATCGTCCCTCTGGGTCTCTACGGGTGTTTATCGGATTCCAACCTAGAGTACGGTGAACCAAAGGAGAAACGCAGCTACTGGTGGATTTTACCAGAAAATCCGCGACTTCTCAAACGATTTTTCTATTCCTCCTTCCCCCCTCCTGCTCTAGATTACTAATCATTTGTTATAGACGCTCTAATATTCAATAATTGAAGGTGGAACCTCGGCCGAGATCCATCAGCCCCCAATTGGGCGTATGTTTTCAGCTTGCCAATTATCATTTATGTGTTCTGTTTGATGTTGGCCGTTGTTCCCCCTCCCACCCTTAGACCACATGAATATCTCCCATCATAAATCAGCTTCTTGTAACTCAGATTGCTTTATTTTTTTGGGGGTTAACCAAGTATTGTTCCTATTGGGGTCTTCCTGTTTTTCCCCTTCTTCACACGTGTGTAATATTGACAGTCCCATTCTTTAGTCTTTGGTTTATTTTGGAGCTGGATGCATTCGTAGCCATTCCCCTGCTTCCTCAGGTCTATGCAAAAACACTGCTTTCCCTTCTGAAACAATTCGCAGTCTTGCCGGATATGCCACAGAATATGGAATGTCTCGTTGTCTAAATTTCTTTTTAATTTCTATGAATGTGGCTCGTTGTTTCTGCAATTCGGCCGAGAAATCAGGGAATATTGACACCACTGCATTATTGTGTGTAATGGGGCTTCTTAGTCTCGCTTGTCTCAGAGCAATGTCTCAACAATTGAGGAGACGTGCCAATAATGGCCTCGGAGGTGCACCAGGTGCAGGTTTTGTTGATACGTGCCAATAATGGCCTCGGAGGTGCACCAGGTGCAGGTGGTTTTGTTGATACGTGCCAATAATGGCCTCGGAGGTGCACCAGGTGCAGGTGGTTTTGTTGATACGTGCCAATAATGGCCTCGGAGGTGCACCAGGTGCGGGTGGTTTTGTTGATACGTGCCAATAATGGCCTCGGAGGTGCACCAGGTGCGGGTGGTTTTGTTGATACGTGCCAATAATGGCCTCGGAGGTGCACCAGGTGCAGGTGCTTTTGTTGATACGTGCCAATAATGGCCTCGGAGGTGCACCAGGTGCAGGTGGTCTTGTTGATACGTGCCAATAATGGCCTCGGAGGTGCACCAGGTGCGGGTGGTTTTGTTGATACGTGCCAATAATGGCCTTGGAGGTGCACCAGGTGCAGGTGGTTTTGTTGATACGTGCCAATAATGGCCTCGGAGGTGCACCCGGTGCAGGTGGTTTTGTTGATACGTGCCAATAATGGCCTCGGAGGTGCACCAGGTGCAGGTGGTTTTGTTGATACGTGCCAATAATGGCCTCGGAGGTGCACCCGGTGCAGGTGGTTTTGTTGATACGTGCCAATAATGGCCTCGGAGGTGCACCAGGTGCAGGTGCTTTTGTTGATACGTGCCAATAATGGCCTCGGAGGTGCACCAGGTGCAGGTGGTCTTGTTGATACGTGCCAATAATGGCCTCGGAGGTGCACCAGGTGCGGGTGGTTTTGTTGATACGTGCCAATAATGGCCTTGGAGGTGCACCAGGTGCAGGTGGTTTTGTTGATACGTGCCAATAATGGCCTCGGAGGTGCCCCCGGTGCAGGTGGTTTTGTTGATACGTGCCAATAATGGCCTCGGAGGTGCACCAGGTGCGGGTGGTTTTGTTGATACGTGCCAATAATGGCCTCGGAGGTGCCCCCGGTGCGGGTGGTTTTGTTGATACGTGCCAATAATGGCCTCGGAGGTGCACCAGGTGCAGGTGGTTTTGTTGATACGTGCCAATAATGGCCTCGGAGGTGCACCAGGTGCAGGTGGTTTTGTTGATACGTGCCAATAATGGCCTCGGAGGTGCACCAGGTGCAGGTGGTTTTGTTGATACGTGCCAATAATGGCCTCGGAGGTGCACCAGGTGCAGGTGGTTTTATTGATACGTGCCAATAATGGCCTCGGAGGTGCACCGGGTGCAGGTGGTTTTGTTGATACGTGCCAATAATGGCCTCGGAGGTGCACCGGGTGCAGGTGGTTTTGTTGATACGTGCCAATAATGGCCTCGGAGGTGCACCAGGTGCAGGTGGTTTTGTTGATACGTGCCAATAATGGCCTCGGAGGTGCACCAGGTGCAGGTGGTTTTGTTGATACGTGGCAATAATGGCCTCGGAGGTGCACTAGGTGCAGGTGGTTTTGTTGGTACGTGCCAATAATGGCCTTGGAGGTGCACCAGGTGCAGGTGGTTTTGTTGATGCGTGCCAATAATGGCCTCGGAGGTGCACCAGGTGCAGGTGGTTTTGTTGGTACGTGCCAATAATGGCCTTGGAGGTGCACCAGGTGCAGGTGCTTTTGTTGGTACGTGCCAATAATGGCCTTGGAGGTGCACCAGGTGCAGGTGGTTTTGTTGATGCGTGCCAATAATGGCCTCGGAGGTGCACCAGGTGCAGGTGGTTTTGTTGGTACGTGCCAATAATGGCCTTGGAGGTGCACCAGGTGCGGGTGGTTTTGTTGGTACTCTATGGGCTCTTTCAACTGTGAACATAGGTGTAAATCCATCCTCTCCCAGTGTTGATTTTAACCATTGTGCTCGGAAGGTTTCAGGGGATGAGCCTTCCACTCTCTCCGGGAGGTCGATAATACGAATCTTGTTTCGTCGTAGACGATTTTCCAAACCGTCCGTTTTGGAGTGGCATAGATGGGCTTTTTGGGTTGCTGTTTGCACTTCAGCTGTGAGCGGCTGTACCCTTTCCTCCACCTCACTTAGACGTCCTCTCACATTTTGTAGATCTTGGCGGATCAGGTTGACGTCTACTTTAATCTCTATTTTCCCTGTCGGCTGTTTTGCAGGCATTGATAGCCTCTAGTAGCTGGCGCAGTGTTGGCTCAGATTCTTGCTCTGGTTCTGTATCCGTATTTTTGGCTTTAGCGGGTGTAGATTTAGCCATTTTATGCGGTATTTCAGAGCTATCGGTCCTTGCAAAGTCTTTTAGTTTATCAATAGCGGGATTGTTTTTTGCACTGTGCTCATGATGAGAGAACTTGTATAGTCCGTTTATATATTGTAGTATATGAGGTAAAATTGCTTATGTTATATCTGTAGATATTCTATTTCTTTTACAGCTGTTGCTCTCTGTGGTCAGCCTGTCTGCACACTGAGTTATACTGTATTGTGCCTTGCAGCTTACTTTGTAGGGTAGTATTTCTCTTAAAAGCAGCTCCTCTGTGTCCCTGCTTTGATGTTTCTTTCTTATTTGCATTTATGATATATATATATATATATATATATATATATATATATATATATATATATATATATATATATATATATATATATATAATATATATAGGCAGGGATGGCTTCTGTGCCATATATATTGCTTATCTTTAAAGGGGTTGTCCCGAGCCAAAACCGCAAAATCTTAAATCTCCACATTCCCCCAGTCACCCCCCGGCATAAAGCAGCCCTTTAAACCGTTTAAAAACAGCTTCCTACTTACTGTTGAGATGAAATAATAACTTATAAAGTTCAGCAGCTAAGATGGCGCCTGTGTTGTCCCGTCCCACGGTGCATCGTGCTTCCAGGAGGCCTTCATGCGCTGCAGCAGCAGCGGCGTTCTGGCTCCGCCCCCTTGTACTCGTCATCACGTAGCTCCGCCCCCGTCACATGTGCCGATTCCAGCCAATCAGGAGGCTGGAACCGGCACATGTGACGGGGCGGAGCTACGCGATGACGCGTACAAGGGGGCGGAGCCAGAATGCCGGCTCGTGCCGGAGCAAAGAGATGGCAAAAGACCCTTCTGCGCAAGCGCGTCTAATCAGGAGATTAGACGCTGAAATTAGACGGCACCATGGAGACGAGGACGCCAGCAACGGAGCAGGTAAGTGAATAACTTCTGTATGGCTCATAATTAATGCACAATGTATATTACAAAGTGCATTAATATGGCCATACAGAAGTGTATAGACCCACTTGCTTTCACGGGACAACCCCTTTAATGTCTCTTTATTGTCAGGTGCTTTGTGGTATGATTAAACAGGGGTTCTTGTGCCTTTTTCCCACGCCTTCTCTCTCTGCCCCTGTGTAATGGCGGCACCTCGTGTTGTGGCTCCGTCTCTATCAATGACGGCTGTCCTTATTCAGGGGGTGCTAGCTGCGGGGGGTGCTAGCTGCGGGGGGTGCTTGCCGGGAGAGATTCCGACTTTCAGCACTCTGTCTGCCTTCAGGCACCTATCCGTGCGGCAGCAGAGTGATCTCAGTCCTGTTGGCTGCCCCCTCCCCCATGTACCTTTCTCCTTCTCACCGCCACTGGCACTCGGGCTCCGGGGCTTCCGGTGTGTCTCGGCTCTCCGCCGCTGCCTTCGGATGCTGCTTCTCCTGTTTGCCTCGCCGATCTTCTGCCGGTTGGGCGTCAGTGAAGTGGTGAGTTGCGCAGGTCTGCTTGATCTCCGCCGGACCTCTGCCGCATCTCAGGTCTGTCTCCGCCGGCCTTCGGATCGGCTGTCTCTAGGAGCGGGGCTTTATGCTTTCTGGCGCCGCTGGGGGGTCTTAAGTGTCGTCTTTTCCGGTCCTGTGGTGTACCTGTTACAGGATTCTATCAGGATTCAGAGCGTCGTTGTGGGAGCCTAGATCAGTTGCGTCCGGCCGTTTTGCCTGCTAGCCACGCCCCCGCGAAGGGGTTCTGGGTGAAAGAAATTAGTAAGTAGTGTAATTTCTTTGTACGCTAGTGCCTTAGAATGAATGAACATTTCCAGCAATTTCTTGCACACATCAAATGACCTACATTAGTTCATTGAGCCTATCCTGAAGAGTGGCTAAGGGATTGATGAACCACAGGGTTATTTGTGGAGGGATGTGCAGTGTCTCCTGTGGGCGTGCTGACTCGTGACCGCCTGGTCACTACACTAGCTTTATTGGTAATGTAAGCGCTTCTATTAGCTGCCTCACACTTTTTTGCCTTTTGTATGGGTTTACCCCTTGATGTTAGGAATGCGCTCACCCTCCAGATGGGCCCATAGTCATGGGCTATACCAAAAGCGGATCTGGAATCGGTGTAAATATTTGCAGTATTACCATCAGCCGCTCTACATGCCTTCGTTAGGGCCTTCGCCTCCGCTTCCTGTACTGACGGGTGAAGAGGGAGTGACTACGCTTTTGTTATCTGATTCTGTGTGACAACAGCATAGCCGTGGGAAACTTACCATTTTCCTGGTACCTGGAGCCAATCTGGGTTAGCAATCGATTTCATCTTTTTCATGTCAAACCCCACAGGTTCTTGTGGCGTCGGAGCTACACAATAACGGGGGTGTGGAACCTCTTTCTGTCCGTCTTCCTTCAGGGATTTGAAGTCGAGGGTTTTCTCCCCTTTTTGAATCCAGTGAAAGCAATGTAGCTGGATTCATAACTGTGCACCGTTACAATGTAACACTGGGGGGTAAGAGTAAGGCGCATTGTAGACGTAACAGCCATCGAGAGATGACGAGTGTGCCCTGAACGTCATGGGCAGTGTAGATGGCCATGGGTCTGTGTCAGGACTGTCGTCCCACAACCAGCAATCTCTGTGCAATACAGAGACTTTTCGTAATTGGGTGTACCCAGCGCTGGTGCTAAAACTGCCCATTTCAAGGAATGCAAATAGTCTATTGCTTCCTGTGTGAGCTGGAAAGGCTTTGCTGGCAAACAGCCATAGAGAGGTTGCATGAGTTGGGAAGCAGAGTGAAGCCTTGGTCGGCAGTAGCGAACAAGGCCCCCAAAATGTCCTGAGCCTTATCCAATTGCTAGGTACATGTCCTATACTGCTGCCTTGCGAACCTCCAAAGAGGTGTCTGGCACACTCTGAGATACAATGGCCCAGGAAGATGACTTTTTCTTGAGCAAATTGTAGCTTGCTCCTGGATACCTTGCACCCATTGTCTGCAAGAAAACAAAGCGAGACTGACGCAGCAATGCATTGTGCCTTTGTAGGGCAGAAAAATAACATCCACATACTGTAGGAGAACAGTGTGGGGATGAGGGGGTGCCCAATTTTGCTATACTACTGTAAAGCCACAGCAGTGTGTTATGGGAATAAATCATATTCCAGAAGATTTCACTGATCTGCTCCAGATTGGTTATAATGAGAAGCTCCATGCATGAATATATGTATTTGAGCTGACTGTTATCAGTCAGTCCTCGATACTCTTCTTCTTTATTCAAAGGAAGTACAATACACACATAATTGACCATGACTCACTAATTACATGCACGCCCCCGCCACTTCACCCCTTCCATCATAACAACTCATGATTGGCCTAGTATGTAATGAGGTTAATGATTAACATATGTTTACGCCCCAGGTGTATGTCACTATGTGAACATGTAATTCCTATATACCCAAGTAGCATAGACTTTGTTAATATTCCAATCTGAGAGAAGGAATGCAGTAAGATAAGAAGTTAAGAAGAGAGGGTTGACCGAAAGCAGTTTCAGCTTCTGAGTCAGTAGTCAAAGGTAAAGCATCATCATGCATAACAGGGACAGCTTTGTCAAGAGTCTTTGGGAAAGTTCCTTGAAGGCACAGAATAATGCAATCAGTAATAGCAATGTCAGTAAGAAGAGTCACTAAAGTTCTAGCAAAAGATAAAATCCGGTGCCTCCATCTGCCGAAAGTATCAGTCCACCAGTCATCAAAAGGGGTCGGAGATGCCAGAAAATGCTGCTAGTTCTTTAAAGAGGCTAATTAGACCCTTCAGAGCCTTAGTTCTGGAACCACAGCTGTGAGAAAGATAACAGGGATGGAACAACCTAGGAGAAAGCTTATGTTCATCATGGTGGGGAGACTCTTGCAATGAGACGAGTGTATCCAATTGGATTTGTCCTTCCATCTGAACATCTGTAGCGGTGGTCAGGAACATTTGTTATGGACCGTCAAGTCTGGGTTCTAGAGCTCTGCAGACGTGTCTTTTAGTAACCACCCAATCTCCTAGTTTCACAGAATGAGTTCCTTCTAAGCTGTCAGGATCTGGAGAGGAAGAAAACACTTGAATATACATTACTTAGGGGTTTGTGAGAGCAATAACAGTTTGTCAAGCTACCAGGCTGCATCTAGAGTTATCGCGGTAAATACAATCCTAACATTAGGGCTGACCCAAAAAGTACCTCATGAGGCCTATTCTGTCAGGTGTGTACCATACGGAGGGGGGCACACTCGGTCCATTGTCTGTTGAGCTCTGCCATAGCCTTCTGGATCGTGGTTTCTAAGGTACCATTTAAACTCTCTGCTCTACCACTGCTTTGTGGATGGTACGGAGCATAAAAGGCCTGTTCTACCCCCAAGACTTTCATTACTTTCTGTATCACTTCTTCCATGGAGGGAGTACCTAGGTCACTCTCCGTTGTACCTGTATATCACCTTAGATATCAGTTTTTGGCGGTGGCGTTTGTGTGCGTGTATGCCAGACTGGCTACCTTGAGAATGGGTCTAGGCAGACCAGAACAAACTCGTACCTGCCCACTCTTGGCAGTTGGAAGTAGTAGTCGCTGGAACGGGTAGTCGAGACGAGGGGTGCACTGCATGGGAGCCTATACAGACCTACCCACGTTGTTCTGTGCACAAATCAGGCAGCCCTGTGTGTATTTAGCTGTTGTGATTGCTAGTAATGGGTATGCACCAGGATTTAGCATCACATCTGTCATAGGTGTTTTGGACAGGTGTGTATTTCCATGGGAGGCCGAAGCCATGCCAGGATAGGGGTCTGTGGGAGACCAAGGCTTGTTAGATACTATCCATTTATCTCCAGGTGTCTCTCTGCCCCTCTTGCTGGTTCCCATTGTTCCTTCCCCCCCCTTAGTTGCCTGCTTTTGTAACTGAATTAACAGGTCATAACCCACTATGGGTGACGTCTGAGGGGGTACCTGTACCGCCCCAACCCCTGGAGGATCAAGTCTGGGCTTCTGTGTGGCTGTCTTCACAGCCTGATCAGCCGGGGGATTTATAGTTGCCATCCTTGGAGTGGCCTTTTGTAGCATTTTCTGGCCACTCTCTTGGGCAGCAGAGAGCGGACATCAGTGCCTGTACACCTTTTCTGTTTTTAATTGCTTTTATTTGCTTTCAAGAATAACCTCGCTCTCCATAGGCACAGCATGAGTCTATGTGGACGTTAGCTGCGTTCTCTTGCTTTTTCCAGAGCTTACAATTTGGCTTCTTGGGCTGACATGCAAGACGGAAGAGGTTCAGCTTTGACTACTTCATGTAAGGAGAGCACAACATAACCTGTGTAGAACCTGCCTTCTTGACCATACCTCAATCCATCCACAGAGTTCAAAATCAAGGTTATCTAATGACTGATCAACATGACTGAATCCCCTGCCTCCTGGGCCATTAGCTAGCATAGTCATGTGTATCACGCTGAAAGGAAAAAAACTGCCATGTGATTATTCCCACTTCCCTCCTTTTCCAGATGTAGCAAGGTAGCTGGACTGAGAGCGTTGCAACACTGGCACGTTGACTGGCATGAGCAGGGCGCACTGTAGATAAAAGTGACATTCTACGAGGCAAAGTCTGAACGAAAACCTATGACAGTGTTCTAAATACTGTCATATGTAAATTGAAAGCTATCTCAGAACTTTGTATTTTATTTATTTTCCAGCTGCAGTTAGCATTTCTAACACAAGAGGGCACAACACAAGCAACAGGGTGAAGGCGTGTTGAGTAATATGCTACAGGGCGTTGCCAGCCAGTCTGCTGTGGAATGTCAGGGGAGGCACTGTTTATCTCTGCTTATTCTGAATGGATAAAATTACAGTTCCAGTGAAGACTGACACCAAAATATACAAAGACACATTAGCAATAGAAAGAACAAAAATGTGGCTAAAATTGACATCCTACTCTGAGCGGTCATTAAATTCTTGCGCATAGAGAGAGAAAATTTTTATATCCCCAGTCAATATCTGCATCACACATTTTACATTGATCACAGCTGGTCATTAACTCTCATCCATCCATGCGGTCAAGTCTGTCTCATATATAAAAATAACCATATAATCCTCCACACACAATGTTTACTGCTGTTACAGATTTCAGGAAATTGTGGATCCACTGGACCAACCAAACCAATCTGAGGACTGTCCCTGTGTGGTTAATAGCCAACTCCTCAGATCGATGGACTGCAGACAGGGAAAGGGGAACTAACCCTTGGCTGCAGGGAGAAGGGCAGACCTCTACCTATAAGCAGAGTGACCATCCTCATAAGAGCAGCCCTGCGCTGGAACCTCGGGTCTGACTATCCCTGAAGAGGTGAAAACTCAGAACCGCAGACAGATGCAGGAATATACACATATATAGACAGAACTGGCGACCATGCCAGCTCAGAAAGCCTACAGGAGACCCACAAAAGCATGGGATAGTTCACACAGAACATGGTAGGATACACACCGTTCACACCAGGACATACAGATATGCCTGAACACGGGCACAACACAGGAAAGGCTGAGTGTGATAAACTTAAATTGAAAGGCATTAAAGTGCATCAGTTCATCTTAAATAGGGGTGTAATTACTAATGAATCCCTCAGGTGGGCTCAGGAGAGAGCTGGGTAACCCTCTCAGTGCTGGACAAAAGCAGACTGAGAAAGCAGAAGGACACTAACAAATGGTCACAACAGTATCACGCAAAGAAAGTTACAGAAGTACTACAACTCTCCTCCTCTTACATACACATGCATTCAGTCGCTACCACCTCCCTCTGGAATTCCTGTTATCAGGAGCAGCAAACAGAAGAAAAAAAATTCAACCTGTAACTGTTTGTAATTCCACAGCAACCACTAGTATCACTAATATTTTCCCATAATAGGAACACTAATTTCTCACAGAGAAAACACAACAGTAACACTATTTAGCAAGTATACAGACATCCAATCACAGAACTGCCATTTACACAAATAACAGCAAGAATGTACCTTAAAATTCCTATCGTTCCTATTTTTAAGACCGCATAATTCCCTGGATTCATTACAAGTTTCTATTCCATTCACAGATGCAGAGTACCCCTGCAAGATTTTGCAAGGTCAATCACACACTCCTTTTCGCTTATCTATCTAACTATGAAGCTGGGAGGCAGAAGGGGCTGTGCCCACAGCTCCTGCCAAGCACACATTCCTCCTCTTTAAATGTAAAATCAACCAAATACAGACAGTCTTTATGCAGGGGGACACTAAAAAAAGCATTGGCAAAATCCACAATAGCAAAGCGGGTGGATGTGGGTGGTATTTGTGCTAGCAGACTGTGAGGGTTTGGTACAATGGAAATCATTAGTTCAGTAACTGCATTTACTTGCCTGTGGGTTATGGACCATACGATAGTGAGGAGTTGGCCATTCCCAGTTTTCTTTTTACTGGGGTACAAAGGAGTATTGCAGAGCAATGTGTTCTCTTGTATAGCATTCACCTGCAATAGTGCCTGTATGGTTTTTCTCTATAGCCACCTCTTGGGAGGGGCTCAATGGGTATTGTGTGACTCTTGTGGGTGTGGCTCCGGGCTTAAACTTTATCATGACAGAGTGGTCTGGAACGCGTTAAATGTTTGTCTAGCCGTCAGCCTACAGATCATCAGGAATGTCCGTTAGTGCTGGGTGAGGCTGACCTTTCGGAGAGGATTCAGTTTTCTGTGACTTAGTAAGCCTAATTGCTCTTCAGGGTCACCGGTCTGCAGTGTAATGAATCCTTCAGGAAGGAGATTTGCTTGTATTGCTTGTAACACATCTGCCCCAAGCAAATTAACCGTGGCTGTATCGCTGACGACAATGGAGCGAGGATAGCGTAGTTGGGATGAGGCGGACCACAAGTGGCTTGATAAGGGGAGTCTCCACAGGATTCCAATCAACTCTGGTACAAGTGACACAGTCATCTGTGACTACCTAGGGAAAACACTATCTAGGTGCACCACTGATTTGGCTGCTCCAGTATCTACTAAAAAGTAAATATCCCCGTCCCCCTGACAGGTTAAGGTTTTTTTTTTTTACCATAGATGCTTGTCCTGCAGTGGGAGGAACAGTAAATGGGCACACTTGAGATACTGGGTTGCCAACTTCCTGTGGAGTGCTGGCGAGAGGCATGTCGGTGGGTGCGGGGTTAGGGGTGCAACATTCATGGGAGAGGTGTCTCTTCTTTCCACAATTATAGCAAGTGAAAGATCCTCTGTTCCCTTGTCTCCTTCTCCTGACCCCCCCCCCCCCCCCCCCCCCCCGCCGTGAGGCTGAAAATTCATTACCCCTCTAGGCTTTGTTTGCACATGTCCAGAGAATTTGGGCTGTTATAACTCATGTCCTGTCACTGTTTATGCACTCAAGTGTAACATTTCTCTGTCATTGCCTTTTCTTACATCATGTTCGTCAAAGTCACTGACTGCTCAAGAAAAATTGTCTTAGCCCATTCTTCAAGAGCCGTGACAAAAACTTACCCAGAAGGGATGGCTTAATCAAAGCACTCCAATGTCCTGGATACGGGTGCTACACAGTGAGGTGCCAGTCCAGTCTCCATTATTTTGGACATCACAGGTCCGTAGTCGCCAGATTCTGTAAGTTACAATTATAGGTAGTTTGGATGATGCGGATCTGTCTGGCATCGGGCAACTGTTTGCACATTGCCAGTTGATAAATCTGCTTCCAGGGGGTATATTCTGTAATCTGATACACTTGAGGTTCAGATCTTCGCCCCTGAAAATTGGACTGCAGACTTCGCCTGGCATTCTGCCCACCTGGGGCTCCGGTGGTAGAAGTGTCCCCCTCTACCGCGCCCTGTATCCCCCCCCCCCCCCTCCCCTTATACTGTCTCGTCATCTAGCTGTAGCCTGAGGTGGTCTGGCTGGGACTATGTGACTCCTAGTTACCACAGAATACGGTCCTGGAACCTCTAGATGGGCCATCCGGCTCCGTAAGAGAGGTACGTCTGTAGTCAGGGTCTTGTTGTCCACCATATCTACATGGCTCCCATTTTGGAGAGGGCATTCATCCCAGGGGCAGTCAGGGAGTTAGTCTCTTCATTCATGAGCTTTGTGGGCAGTCCATCCTGGCATTCCTAGAACATAACTCTTGTATCCGCCTCTCGTCTCCTCCTCGGGCATTTTTTTCTATTTAGCCGCCATGTTGGCATGAGCATGTTTAAAATCCAACTAGTACAGGCAAGAACCTATTAGGGGAAGAACATTTCCAACCCCGCTGTGATGCTGCAGGATTTGGACAAATTGTGGTGGCAGAATGCAAGTAATATAGAAAAAAAATGGAAGCATTTGGAAAGTAATGATGGAGGTTTTACTAATGATACTGGAGATACAGCAGCGTGATAGAAAGTAGCGGCAACGTGTCAGAATGTATCGACAAAACCAAAGAAAACGGTTCTACTTTCACTATATCCCTTCCTAAGATGAAGTGTAACCAGACGGCGTGGGATGCCTCTGCTTGGAGGCGCTGGAACAGGCGTTCCTTCTGGTATTCCTGTTTCTCAATCTTGAGGCACCAGGGCTTCTTCCCTGTTCCTTCCCAAACATACACCATCTTACCTATAGATATCAGACTTCCATATAATGGATTAGAGCAGCAATGTGGCAGTCTTCTTTAAAGTTGTATCCAGACCTAAATTTGGCAAAATGTGACAATACAGCGAGCCTGAGCCGACGCCAGAATGCCGCATGAACAAGATATTGGACATTCGTGTTCCTTTGGGACTGTGCGGGTGACGGCCATTGCTGGAGTGACGCTACGATGAGTTCTCCAGTTGGGGTGTTGCCGATCTCTTACGGGTAACGGATTGTCCTCCTCCCCCGCTCAGAGTTAAGCCGACTCTGAAACAGGCAGGTTGTGGAACGTTTTCGAATAACCACATTTATCAACAGAGGCTCCTACGGCAAGTTCATCTCCAAGGTTATCTGATGATCTAAAAGATATGATATATATATCTCTCTCTGTAAGCCCACCTGCAGCGGAGTCCATCTCGGCCCCCAGCCGGCGACCCTGCGTACCCGTCGTCTTCATTACCTGTACTGCGGATGGCTGCAGCGAGCCGTCAGACATCCACAGTACAGATATTTTTCCCGCGCTGTCGCTAGGTGATGATGCTCGTACCCACAGCCTATCCGCAATGCTCGGGAGGGCCGCAGGTCGGACAGCTCCCATTGACTGCAATTGTGATTTCTGCTCGCGGGGGAAAAAAAAAAAGCAATTTATTTCTGCTTCCCCGCTGGTCTGATCGATCTGCTCTTCTCATTACAGGGCTATGAAGGTTTGCTGGAAGGTGGTGATTGTATCCAACAAGCCAGCTGGCTCAGTGTGTCCAACATAATCCAGCTGGTAAGATTGTATATGCCGTTATACTGCCTGTTCACCCCTAGGGGGCAGATCTCTGTCTTTTACATCAATGCAGTCGGAATGTTTTTTTTTTCGCCAGCAGATCGGTGAGGAATGGGTTTTCCCTTAGCATTTTTTTAACATGTCTGTGTGGAGTTAATGACAGAACCCAAGTGTAGACGGCCGGTCCCTGCCTCAAGGCCTAGGCCAAGACTTCCTTGTGGCTGATGCAAAAATACATATGGTTGGGTCACTAAGGGGTTAGGCCGCCTGCACACGGACGGATCAGACCCCGCAGAGTTTGACCCGGTGACCCCAGCTTACCTCTTCGCCAGTCTTCTGCTCTGTGGCAATTATGCTGTCCGGAGCGCCGGATGACATGTACACAGTACTGAGGACGCCGCACCATCGCTATGGCAACCACGCGGCCGTCTCTGTTGCGAATGTGACGGCCGGAGCGCTATCCGACACATGCGCAGTTGAGCAGACGTTGCACCGTCTCTATGGTGATGATGCCGCTCCTGTGGCCATTCTGCAATGATTGTTTTTCTCGTGTTCTACTCATGCCTGCCCGTGTGAAGCTGGCCTAACAGTCCTATCCGGGATCGGCTAAGGACGGCTATTGGCTTCCATTCTCCACCGTAGGGACAAAGTTACTTCCTGGCCTGCTGTCTCCTCACTGCGCTCTCTCTTGTAGGGTGGCACCATCATAGGCAGCGCACGCTGTAAGGCGTTTATGACCCACGAAGGGCGTTTGTCCGCAGCCTTCAATCTTGTCCGGCACGGTATAACAAATTTATGTGTCATCGGCGGTGATGGAAGTCTAACCGGAGCAAATCTGTTTCGCAAGGAGTGGGGAGGTCTGCTGGCAGAACTGGTTAAAGAAGGTAAATCTAGGCGGTGTGACTGGTCTGTATCACCAGAGGGCAGGTGCCCATGTACAAGTGGCAGAGAAGACCTAAGATCAGGCAGCTTCTGCTTAACCCCTAATGGACGCAGCCTGTTTTGGACCTAAGGCCACCTATTTTTTACGAGCCATAACTAGAGTTCCGTTGCGTGGTGAAATGTAGTTTTTTTTTAATGGCCATTATAATAATGTTTGGCGACACTTTTTTTTTGGGGGGGGGGGGGGGGGTTAGACTAGAATCATAAAAGCTCTCATCACTTTAATAATGCACTGCAGTACTTACTGCTTACAATAGAGATCATAAGCTGCAACACCAGCACGTTCCCTCTGAACCCTTTACATGCCATGATACTTATCGCGGCATGTAGGGGGTTAACCCTTTCCAATCCAATTTATATCCTGGTTTTCCTAGGTCGCTTACTCTTTTTCTGCCGTTATACAACGGCGCTATCTGCTGGCTAAAGCCAGTACTGCATGAGCTGACACGTAGGATAGGCTCCGACAGCAGAGAGGCTGGCAATATACAGTAAGAGAACCCCGACGGACGTCTTCCAGCATCGGAGCTGTACAGCCTTAAATCATAATGTCTTCAGAGGTCAGACAGTGGATTGGAAAGGGTTAATACCACGCTTGCCCCTGAAAATAAGACAGGGTCTTATATTTTTTTTTTGCTTCAAAATATTTCTTTTGCACATGTATAGCTGCTTGGACACTATTTAAAAATCATGCTAGGGCTTATTTTCAGGGTAACAGGGATCATTGTTCTCATCCATCCCCGCTGTTGCAGCGCACGGCCAGCTATCAGTCACAGCTGGTTGCAGGGTTGTGCAGGCTCACCTCTGAGGCCACGCTGTCCGCAGGAAGGCATGGCTTAAGTTCTGTTATGTTGAGCGCCCCCCCAGCCAGGACGTAAACTTGCGTCTTGTGCTGTTAAGAGGTTAATGATGCGACTCTTACTTGGGACTGTGTTTTTTTTTTGTTTTTTTTGTTTGTTTTTTCTAATTTTTAGAACTTTTCAAAACTCCTTTTCACCTTTTTTTTTTTTTTGCTTTTTGTCCTCCATGGGAAACATGAAACTTGCAATTGCTTGATCACTTAGAGAAATATAATGCAGTACCAAAGTATTGCATTATACAGGGGGGCTGTTTGAGACCCTGGAATACCAACGGGGGCATTTAAATGCTGCTGTCAGAATTGCCAACTGCATTTAAAGGGTTACCAGCTGCAATCAGCATGAACCCTGATCGTGGCTCTTGCGGGTGGCTATCAGCTGGCAAAGATTTCCGTGTATGGAGCCAGATTGTCTCCCAATCCTGCGCCATATAAACCCGACATGCGCAGGACATAAATGTATGCCCTGGGGGCCAGCAATGACTGCAGCATCCGAGGGGCTAAATGTGCAAGTGCTCCTCTCCTGGGGAAACCGATCCACATATGTGACCGAGGGGTGATGACCAGAACAAGTGCGAGACCCCCAGACCACTGCCCCATAGGTGTAGGCTATGTCCATCGGTGTTGGTGGATGGAGTACAGGCGGGCTGGAGTACAGGCGCTGCAGTATTTGTAGCGTAATATTCCTATGGGATATGCAGTTTATAGTGTGGATTGCCACCATGCATGCGGCTACACAGTTGGAGCGCTGCGGTGTTGATGCCACACGTTGTTGGAGTCGCAGATCTGATCAAACTGCTCTTATTTTGTAACAGAAAAGATAACTGAAGATACTGCTGCAAAATATTCTCACCTAAACATTGTTGGAATGGTGGGCTCCATCGACAACGACTTCTGTGGGACGGATATGACCATTGGAACGGACTCGGCTCTGCACAGGATCATGGAGGTTATTGATGCCATCACTACTACTGCACAGAGGTAAGTACATGTTGTGTAAGTGCATTCTGGTACATTACTATACGTCCGTCCTCTCGCAAGGCGTGACGCCGGTGCGTCCTCTCGCAAGGCGTGACGCCGGTGCGTCCTCTCGCAAGGCGTGACGCCGGTGCGTCCTCTCGCAAGGCGTGACGCCGGTGCGTCCTCTCGCAAGGCGTGACGCCGGTGCGTCCTCTCGCAAGGCGTGGCCCCGGTGCGTCCTCTCGCAAGGCGTGGCCCCGGTGCGTCCTCTCGCAAGGCGTGGCCCCGGTGCGTCCTCTCGCAAGGCGTGGCCCCGGTGCGTCCTCTCGCAAGGCGTGGCCCCGGTGCGTCCTCTCGCAAGGCGTGGCCCCGGTGCGTCCTCTCGCAAGGCGTGGCCCCGGTGCGTCCTCTCGCAAGGCGTGGCCCCGGTGCCACTGCCAGGGGTTGATGACGCTTCCCAACACGGTCCATAAGCCCCAGACTATCCCTGCAGAAGGCCAAGGGGCCTTTATGACCACACTGCTCTCCAGCAATCAACTGGTTAATGCCACTAAAGGCTTGGAGGGTTCAGAGTAACAAGGACAAACTAATCTAAGTTTTTAGACTTTAATTGAAAGAAATCCAACACTTATTAAAATGTTAAAAATTAGACAAAATAAAAATGATGCCATAAATGCAAAACCGTTAATAATGGAGGAAAATCTAGAAACCTGAAGACCTCGTGCAGACGGCCGGGTAGGATCCTGCTGCGAGATGCGAGCAGTGACCCGGCGCTCACCTCTTCCTGGTGTCTCGCTCTCTGCCGGCTGTCTGTCAGCCACGCAGACCAGAGCCGGCTCGTCACTAGCACAAGCCTCCCACAGAAATGGCACATGCCGCGATTTGTTCACCACGTGAGTTTTCATGCGGTCAAATTGCAGCTGTCTGCATAGGATTGCATTATCGAATGAAATCGTATGGTAGCGGTCACAGGCGGAAGTTCTGCGGGAAAGCCCGCCGCTGGATCCCCCCCCTCCCCGTGTGCATTTGGCCAAACGGACAGCAAATTTTATGTATGTTTTCTATTCTTGAGGATGGATACAAAATGGCAGACACTTAAGCTACAGGCTGTCCTCCTCAAATGTGACCCTGTCAGATTATCCA
The DNA here is from genome assembly GCF_035609145.1 of Eleutherodactylus coqui. Taxonomy (NCBI): domain Eukaryota; kingdom Metazoa; phylum Chordata; class Amphibia; order Anura; family Eleutherodactylidae; genus Eleutherodactylus; species Eleutherodactylus coqui. The sequence continues at coordinate 207,013,309 of NC_089844.1, forward strand.
GCATAACTTTCCACCCTGGACCTTAGGTTTGTACCTACCCGTTAGTTTATTAAGCAAATCCCTGGCCTAAGACTGGGTGGCCAGATGGCGAGGGGCAAACCCATTGAATATTTAACAATTCACCTTCTTGTACTTCCTCTGTCCAGCTGGCGGTGTGGGATACTGGATTTTGGGAGTAAATCCAATTTGCATGTGGCTTCCCCTAAAACCTGTCTGACCAGCTCTAGGATGACAAAAATGGCAACCCCTCCGCAGAACTCTTTCCTGCACTAAAACTGCTTGCCCCGTTCAAAGGGCTTATCAGATACCCACAAGACTAACTCACTTTTTTATATTGACTACTGAATATTTCAAAACTCTTATGATGTTGCAGTAGGCCAGACCAGACTTAGTGGCAGAGCAGCAACTGTTTGTCACAGAGGCGCTGCTGCTCCTTTCCAAAAAGCGCGATTCTGGTGCGGCTCTCTACAGGTGAAGAAGGCAGTTGTCAGGTCCATGGCGCCAGTCTATTTACAGACCAAGACCTATGCCGGACAAAATAATATAAAAATAAGAAAAACCTATTTCTTTTCCCTAAAGTGTGGTGCGGTACCTCAGTGCAGATGGCGAATGGTGGGAAGGGACTCCATTAGGCAGAAGTAACAATGAAATCATTGAACAGTTTATTGCGTCAAAATAACAAGAACCTTCAGCTTTCCTTAGTGAAATCGGAGAATCACTTTGCATTAGCAGTACAATTCAAAGTTGTGTTACTTTAAAGTGCAGTTCACAATTCACTTGACTTCACTTTGAGGTAGTAACAGTACAATTAGCGCATTTGCAGGCATGATCTATCTGGACAACAAATGGTCTCTCTGGCCATAATTAAGCTTGGGTTTTCTTCCCATCCACTATGCTTTGACCTCCCTCTCTTCTCTCTTTAGTTGCTGCTATTCTTTTGAGTTCTGAATTTCCCTTCCCAGAGAACATTACAATGACTTTAGTCTTCGGCTGATTCTCTTCTATTCTTTCAGATCTTAAGGTTTCTTTAGATTTTTGCTAAAGTCTTATTTATTTCTTCTCTTCAGTCTCTTCTGAATTATAGAACTTTTGGGTGCTCACTCTTTCTGTCCTTCCCACCGCACTGGCTCTCAGCTTTTCCTTTCTCTGGACCTCTGTCTAGCAACCTCCTTCTTGCTCCTCTATCTCCTTCTCCCTTCCAACTAACTACACTCTTCTCGATTTAGCTCCTCCTCTCCTCCGACCTGTGCGCAGAACCTTTCTACCTATCCTAGGCTGTCTTTCTTTTAGCTAACTGACTCATGCCTGTAAGCTAGGTTGTACCTAGACGAGTGCTATTTTGGCGCAGCATAGACACATGAAAGGATGGCGGCTATACTGCACCGAAGATCACGTGAACTGGGGAATTCCAGCTCTTTGAATTAGGCCCAATGCACACGGGCGGATTTTGGCTGTGGAATCTGGTGTGGGCGTCCGCAGCAATAACCCTCTAAGCATGGAATGTTAAAACGGGTTTTCATGCCCACGAGCGAACATCTATTGTTTTCTGCTCGTGGGTGAAGGATCGCAGCATGCTCTATTTTGAGCTGGATTAATCCCTTCCCGCTTCAGGGCGTAAGTTTACGTCCTGGCAGCAGGGTACTTCCCGCAACTTACGTCTTGAGGGCAGCACGGGATCACTTATGATCTTGCGCTATCCCGCAGCGGGAGCCGGCTGTCAGTCATAGCCGGCCTCCGGCTGCAACAGCCGGGGTGCATCGGAGATGCGCCCCCTGCTGTTAACCCTTTCCCTGCCGCGATCAATGTAAATCGCTGCATAGGAGGGGTTCACAGAGGGAGCGTGCTCCCTCTGTGACGTCACCGGGCTCTCGCGATATAATCGCAGAGAGCCTGGCTGGTTGCCGTGGCGTCCTGTATTGCCATAGCCTGTGATCGCTGTATAAGCGATAAGGCAGGGCAGTAGCCTTGCCATGCCTTTTATCACAGTGATCATCAGTGCTGTACTGTAAGTGCCCCAGAGGGACGCAAATTGCTTTAAAAAAAAAAGTAAAATAAAAATGAATAAAAAAGAAAAAAAACAAACTTTTTTTTATGCTTTTTCTCATTAAAACCCCACATATTTGGTATTGTCGCGTCCATAACGACACGTACAATAAGTTGCACATGCTTTTGTCTGTGCATGGAAAAAAGCGTAAAAAAAAAAAGCTGAGGCAATAAGTGATCCAAAAAGCCGTATGTACCCCAAAATGGTACCAATAAAAACTACAGCTCGTCTCTCAAAAAATAAGCCCTCATAGAGCTCCGTACATCAAAAATAAGAGTTACAGGACTTTGAATGCAGCGATTTAGAAAAAAAAAATTCCAAAAAAGGGTTTTTATTGCAGAAAAGTGAAAAAACCTAAAAAAAGTAAAATTTTTGGTATTGTTGTCACCATACCGACCCGCAGAAAAAATGTATTGACGTTTAAGCTGTGTGATTAACGCGCTAAAAAAAATCTATGGCAGAATTGATGCGTTTCTCTCCCTGCTATCATAAAATAAAATAATAAAAGTTTTACAATATCGTCTATGTACCCAAAAGTGGCACCGATAAAACTACAGCTCGCCACGCAAAAAACAAGCCCTTATACGGCCGCGTCCACGGAAAAATAAAAAAAGTTACGGCTTTTGAAAAATGACGAAAATCCGCCAAAAATCGTTGCGTCCCTAAGCCCAAAATAGGCCATGTCATTAAGGGGTTAAAGGTCGCTGCGATGGCGCTGCATTATCTGTACTGCGCTGGCTGGCACATCCACGGCACGGTGAAGAAGAATCCGGGCAGGTATGCAGAAGTCCCCGGCCGAGCACAGGGTTGGATACCCACCCGGCCATGTCCATCTGGCCTTAGCCCGTTCATACGATCCGTGGTGTGGGCATTCCAGCTCCCATAAGATAGCTGAGGGCCTATCTCGCGCCCACCATGGAACAGTCTTATCTTTGGCAGGTGCCCAAATTCAGTGCGTCTAACACTCTCATGTGAACGCTTCCATCGGTTCCTATATGAAGCTCTTTCTGGGCGCACCTCTAATGCGCACTCGGAGCGCTCGTGTGAACGAGGCCTAAAGGCGACTCTGTAGAAGTAGAAGGCCTGATTTGTGGCTTTACCACCTCTGTTCACCATTGGTTGATTTTATGAATAATGTAAATGGCAATCCAATCCGTTGTGTCCATCTGCCTCCACCGCTAGAGCCTTCAGTCTGCCATCCGCCATCCTTCACCAGACATTAGTGCGTCAGACATGGCTGGGACCTGACAGCACGTTCCGCCAACGGCAGCCCATAATGGCGCCCCAATGCTGTCTTGTTACGAGTTAATTAACTGGGGGTGGCATGGTAGACTGAACGCCGCCATTGTTCTTTGGGGTTTTATGGGACTCGATGAGCAGTAAAAATGACTTGTCCTACAGTTCGGTAGGATTACGGCAAGGCCAAATATAGATATAATTCTTTCTTTCTTTTCTATTGCTACTTTTGTAACAGAAGACGTTATTTATTACTTCTAACTTCTTATACAAGAGCTGAGGTCCTCTCTAACTTCTTATACAAGAGCTGAGGTCCTCTCTAACTTCTGAACATGTTGCAACCACTTCTTCTACTAGATGAACCGCACTTTTGATATTCCTGGTGAGATGTTTTACCAATTGATGCAATGACCTTGTGTTTTTATCATTGCAGCCACCAGAGGACATTTGTGCTGGAAGTGATGGGAAGGCATTGTGGGTAATTACATCTCCTTCATCTAATGTTGTGGAAGGCCCGGCCGGTGGACTCGTTCTTGTGCACACCCGCACTCTCAGATGGCCTTTCACAATCAGCTGCCTGCTACCTGAGGAATAACCATAGATTTTGTACTCTAGAGCGGTTTTCCCCATATTTACTTTCTGCAGACTGTATATAGAATTCTCTCTGCATCTGTGTGAATGTCTCTACTCCTACTTGACTCCTCTCTACAGACTTCTCTGGGCTACTTCTCCACCCTGTACTACTTAAAGGGGTTGTCCCGCGGCAGCAAGTGGGTGTATACACTTCTGTATGGCCATATTAATGCACTTTGTAATGTACATCGTGCATTAATTATGAGCCATACAGAAGTTATACACTTACCCCCTCCGGTGTTGGCGTCCCTGTCTCCATGGCGCCGACCAAAGCCTTCTTCTCCCTCGATTAGATGCGCTTGCGCATGCAGAAGACCTGTGCGGCCGGAGCGGCCCCATTCAACAGAACAGAAGAGCAGACTGCGCAAGCGTGTCTAATCGAGGGAGAAGAAGGCTTCGGTCGTCGCCATGGAGACGGGGACGCCAACACCGGAGGGGGTAAGTGTATAACTTCTGTATGGCCAATATTTAATGCACGATGTATATTACAAAGTGCATTAATATGGCCATACAGAAGCATATAACCCCACTTGCTTTCGCGGGACAACCCCTTTAAGTTCTGTCTTCTCTGTTCCTAGAGACAGGCTTCAAATGACAACAGGCAATGGACCGCAAATTAAAAGACGAGGAAGCCCCTAGTGGCCGGTCCTCTTGAGGAATTTTTCAGCATGTACATTGGCTTACATATTAATAAATGTTGCCTTTAAGAACAGTTACCCTTTTATATTAATTTAGCTATAGCAAATAATGCCCTAACTTCATGAACGTATATAAAGTACAATCGATCTTAAAGGGGTATTCCTATCTGGGCAATCATAACTTTTCAATTTGTTCTTATAACAGTGGGCTCCACCCCGTAGGGTGTTTGTACAGTGGGCTCCACCCCGTAGGGTGTTTGTACAGTGGGCTCCACCCCGTAGGGTGTTTGTACAGTGGGCTCCACCCCGTAGGGTGTTTGTACAGTGGGCTCCACCCCGTATGGTGTTTGTACAGTGGACTCCACCCCGTAGGGTGTTTGTACCGTGGGCCCCACCCCGTAGGGTGTTTGTACCGTGGGCCCCACCCCGTAGGGTGCTTGTAGAAGGGCGCGCAGTCATTTATGTGCTTCAGCGGTTATTCAGATGACTGTTTCCCGTGTGACGCCGCCCTGAGTCTGATATAAATGGCTGCCCGGACCCGTGTACTCATCTCCGACTGTTCTTCTGTTGCCAGGTATCTAGCGCTGGTGTCCGCGTTGGCATCGGGGGCCGACTGGCTGTTTATTCCAGAATGTCCTCCTGAAGAGGGCTGGGAAGACATCATGTGTACGCGGCTCGGAGAGGCAAGTATCGCCCCCCGCAGGCCGGAGACATTATGGAATGTGATGTTTAACATTTGTTTTAGATTTTGGGTCTTTTGCATTTCATGGGTTGTTAACCCCTTCCTGACATACAGGTATATACATCCTCAGTGCACATATTCCGAGCAGTTAGCCATCTATGGCATATCCTGTGTATGGAGCGGGCTCGGGAGCCGAGCACTTGGGTCGTGGCTGTTAACCCTTTAAATGCTGACAAATACAAAACATTTAAGTTATTCATCCCCTTTCCTCCGGTCGTTGCATCCTTGAAGGGCATCTGCCACCTACTTCTTGTCCCGTCAGCTAAGCTAATGGGCTAAAGGTAGGTGACCCACTAGGTCCAGGATGTAAGTGTGGTCCTCAGACATATCAGCGAGAGGCTCCATAGAGTGTAAACGCTGCTTTCTCTTATGTCTTCTGCTGTTTTTGGGACTATTTGGAGATGGAAAACTGTCATTCCTTTCCCCATTCGGTAGGCAGACATTAACCCTTCCACGGCTGACTGGGGCATTTCTCGATAATTGTCACCTGGTTGACAGGTGTCGGCTGCTTTCTCCTTGACCTCTTGGGTTTGATGCGGTACAAAGGACAGCTATCCCAGACCTGTGGCTGACCGCAGCATTGTCCCCAGGGTAAGCCCAGGCACCGACTGACCATTCCCAGAAACCGGGACGGCTTCGGTGAGCCCCATTTCACAATTCATACAGTCCCTGGGCAGGTTTGTCTTGGTCATCAAGGAGTGTAGCCTCCATCCAGGAGACTGAGCCGTCCCTCAGCAGAATTGAGGGGTTGTGGAGCCCCCTGTGGAGAGCTGAGAGTATTACCACGTTACAACCTTTTAAACCTGAGGATTTTGGTGTAATCCTGGCCTCTGTGAAAGGTCGTTGGAGGCGCTGCAGGTCCCACTGGTCTGATATCTGGCGTGGGGCACAACTGCACCCTGGGCATTGACTTGGTAGTCCAGCTGCTCAGTGTTCACGCCCGGGGTGTGGGCGTGCAGCCAGTATCATTTTAGGAGTTTTTTTGTCTTCTGACTGTTCTTTCTGTGATTTATATTTGTTGCTTCCTTTCTCCTTGATGCATCTTTGTCCGCTGGTGTCTTCCTGGTGACAAGGTATGTATAGATAAGATGTAATCTGGCTTGGCGGCCCCGAAGTTTCTTTAGGTGCTTGATCTCCCCATAGCGGACGGTGCGCCCCCCTCGGCTTAGACTTGCTGCCGCTGCTTTCCTACAACCCTAGATGTACATTCCTAGATGTCCACTGATGGCTTATAACTATAGGACTGCAGCCATGGACCCCGCACTGCCGTGTCTACTACCGGGGTTCAGCTTCATTCCGACTAAGGTCCCCCAAGTCCGATCCATTCGAAACCCTTCATTGCTAAAGTTTTTCGAAGCCTCCATGTCGCCTGCCATCAGCCCTAGTCTGAATGCCGTCAGGCTGCCTCCACACTGGTACTCGTGAGATCACCGCGAGGAAATCGGGCCAATATTGTAATGTTGTGCGTGAGATGTCTGACTGCCAGCGAAGCTTTTCTTGCAGAAACATCGCTGCCGCTTGTGTTTCTCGCAATTGACAAGGAGTTTCTAATGTTAAAAGCGCATCACGCAAAAATCGCAAGTTCATGCATTGCAATGGGATAAAAAGGAACATGAGCGATTAAAAAGAGAAACACAGAAAGCTGCGGCCGGCTGCGATTTACTAATCCCGCAACATCGCATGAGTGAAAACATCACAGTTGTGAATGAAGCCATTGAGAAGCATGGATTTCATAATTCTGCAACTTCTCAAAAAAACTGCAATTTTTTTTTTTTCCTGACAAGTGTGGAGGCACCCTGACTGTACCCCCCGATATTGCTGCATGAGGGTCCGGGAGCTTCAGTGCAAAATCCTGCAGAACTCCCTCAAGCATTGCGCTACCATTAAATGTCACACTCCTTTGCATAAGGCCTCCTTATCCCGCATTCTCCTACATAGTGCCCCCACATGGTGCCCCCACAGTGCCCACACATAACAGTGCCCCCACAGTATGCACCTACGTGGTGCCCACATACAGTGCTCCCTCCACCACCCCCTCCCATGGTACATCCACAGGGCCCCCCATAGTCCCCCCCCCCATTAAGCACCTACATTGCTTCCACATAACACAGTTACCCCCACATACTCCCACATAACATAATGCTCCCACGTAACACGGTGCCCCCACATAACACAGTGCCCCCACATGGTCTTTTTCACATGTGCTGCTGCTTAGCCCAATTCCTCCCATTCTGTATGTGCTGTTTTCATTTTTCTTGCCCAGATGTAGGACTTTGCATTTCTCCTTGTTAAATACCATTCTGTTAGTCGCCGACCACTGTTCAGGCTTTTCTAGATCTTTTTGAATCCTCTCTCTTCCCCAGTGTTTGCTATCTCTCCTAGCTTTGTGCAGTCAGCAAATCTGATCAGTTTCCCACAATTCCCTCCTCCAGATCACTTATAACAATGTTGACCAACCCTGGGCCTAGGACAGAGCCTTGTGGTCCCACTTGATACATTCTCCCACTTGGATGTGCAGCCATTTATGACCACTCTTTGAGTACGATCACTCAGCCAGTTGTGGATCCACCTAACAGTTGCCTTGTCAATCCCATATTTGGTCATTTTTTTCAATAAGATTTCTCGATCTAAGGGCACCCCAAGCTGGCACTACTACTGCTGTTGGCATCTGGCTTCTGCCCATTTATCACTGCATAAGACCTCATAATAATCCACTACAATTTTGGGATTTTGAATCCATTTTGAAAGCCCTTTTTGTGTCCTGCCAAAAGAAGAAAAGAAAAACTTTCCAGTATATAAAGTTTTGGACTGGTTGTCAATCCCTAAAACCCTGCGGATCTAATGAAGTTACATTTACTTGCCTGTTATGGTGTGACTTGCTCTTGAAAGTATATAACAATTTGCACAACCACCCAGTGAACAGAGTGCTGGTGGACACACGTTGGGTCATGGAGGATCACTAAGCAGACACCTGGCTAAGCAGCCATGTTCACTGCAAAGCAAAAAGGACTTCTGGCGTTAGGATGATCCAAGGGATAAACCCCTCTTAATGGGGACCAGTCGTCTCACCTGACATGTGTCTTCCAGTAAACACATCTGCAGTCATTCACCTTCCTCGTATTGTGTCTTCCACAAATTAAACCATGTAAATGGCTCCTGGAACTGAAGCCTTCGGCATCCCACATTCTCCATGCATGTAGTTGATGCCCAAGCCTTCGGCATCCCACATTCTCCATGCGTGTAGTTGATGCCTAAGCCTTCGGCATCCCGCGTTCTCCATGCGTGTAGTTGATGCCCAAGCCTTTGGCATCCCGCATTCTCCATGCGTGTAGTTGATGCCCAAGCCTTTGGCATCCCGCATTCTCCATGCTTGTAGTTGATGCCCGAGCCTTTGGCATCCCGCCTTCTCCATGCTTGTAGTTGATGCCCGAGCCTTCGGCATCCCGCGTTCTCCATGCGTGTAGTTGATGCCTAAGCCTTCGGCATCCCGCGTTCTCCATGCGTGTAGTTGATGCCTAAGCCTTCGGCATCCCGCGTTCTCCATGCGTGTAGTTGATGCCCAAGCCTTCGGCATCCCGCGTTCTCCATGCGTGTAGTTGATGCCCAAGCCTTCGGCATCCCACATTCTCCATGCGTGTAGTTGATGCCCAAGCCTTCGGCATCCCGCGTTCTCCATGCGTGTAGTTGATGCCCAAGCCTTCGGCATCCCACATTCTCCATGCGTGTAGTTGATGCCCAAGCCTTCGGCATCCCACGTTCTCCATGCGTGTAGTTGATGCCCCTGATGAGTATTTTGCTCTGTGACCTGTTCCTTTTACATTATTAGTATTTGTGTTAACTATTATATTTAGAGGTTTATACATTTATCAGTGGTTTTCCCTCCATGTACTTCCACTCATAGGGACTCTTCATTTGATCCCTTCGCAGATCTCCTCTTTTAAGGTAGGTTCTAATAGAGTTTACGTAGATTAAGCGCCCACCACCACCCTGTATGTGTTCATGGTCTATTCTAAAGACGGTACGACCCTGACATGCTCCATCCAGTGATCGTTTTTAGTCTAGCTGTGGTGTTCTTCATAATTCTAGTTTAGCTTTAAAGGGTGTGGTAATGTCCTCCAGGGGAGGGGCAGCAGCGACCCACTGGAGTCCAAAACAGGAGATGAAACCACGGCAAACTTTTATTCTCCAACACAGCAAGCAGTGTCCTTCACTATAGCATTGGCACCACGCAGGGTGCTCCAGTCCACACAAGTATAAAGGCAGTCACCATACCTAGTGTACCGAGGTTCATCTCCTCAGGCTGTCAGGCCCTGACTTCCTGGAGCTGCAGCCTTTTATGCTCCAGTAAGGAAGTCAGGGCCTACAGCTGCGCTTCCAGATATCTAGGGTGAAGCTGTGGACTGGAGCGCCAGCCTGTCCAGACTAAAAGCCTGGGAGGGAGATATACTCCATCCACAACTTCACCCTTTGCATGTCTACATATCCCCCCCCATCAGCGTTGCCTTGTGACTTGCCTGGTCTATACTCGAGGGTGAACTTGAAGTTCTGAAGAGAAAGAAACCACCTTGTCACCCTTGCATTTTTTCCCTTATTTTGCTTCATCCAGGTCAGGGGGGCATGGTCTGACGCCAACTTGAACTCTCTCCCCAAGAGATAGTACTTTAAAGTTTCTAGCGTCCATTCCACTGCTAAACATTCATGTTCAACAATAGCATAATTCTTCTCCGCAGGATAGTTTCCGGCTTAAATACTGTACTGGATGTTCTTCTCCATTAATGGACTGGGACAACACTGCACCTAACGCTACATTAGAAGCATCCGTCCGCACAATAAACTTTTTTGAGAAGTCGTCCGTTATCAACACTGGCTGTTGGCAAAGGGCCAACTTTAAATTTTGAAAGGCCTGCTCGGCCCCGGTTGTCCATGCCACCATTACTGACTTACCCCCTTTCGTCAAGTCCGTAAGTGGTGCTGCAATGCAGGCAAAGTTAGGCACAAACCTACAGTAGTACCCAGTCATTCCTAAAAAGGCTCTGACCTGTTTTTTTGTTAAAGGTCTAGGCCATGCCTGTATGGCCTCTACCTTGTTGACCTGGGGTTTAATGACGCCATGGCCAATAAGATAGCCAAGGTACTTGGGTTCTTCCAAGGCCATTGCACATTTCCCAGGGTTTAAGGTTAAACCTGCCCCTTTTATGGCATCCATGACTGCCTGTACCTTCCCAAGGTAACTCTCCCTATCGGTACTGTAGACTACAACATTGTCTAGGTACGCGGCAGAATAGTTACGGTGAGGCCTCAATATCCGTTCCAGTAACCTTTGGAAGGCAGCAGGGCTGCGGCCCACACTTCCTAATTCTTGAGGTAGCCAAAGCCTCTCTATCCTTCCAAAGTTTTATTAAATTAACATGGTACACTTGATACAGTTTCCTTTTCCCCAGCTGGTGCACTCGATAGTTTACATCGCCTACCTTCTCAACGATTTCATAGGGACCCAGCCACCTAGCGAGGAATTTACTTTCTACAGTAGGTACCAAGATGAGAACTCTGTCACCGGGACTAAAAGTTTTCACCCTGGCAGAACGATTGTACACTCTGCTTTGGGCCTCCTGTGCCCTCTACCAGTGTTCCCTGACAATGGGCATTACAGTATTAATGCGGTCCTGCATCTGAGCCACGTGCTCTATGACGCTCCTATAGGGAGTAGACTCGGCCTCCCAGGTTTCTCTGGCTATATCCAACAACCCCCTCGGGTGCCGACCATATAGCAACTCAAAGGGCGAGAAGCTTGTGGTACTTCCCGTATGGCAAACGTAAGATAAGGTAGTAGATGGTCCCAGTCCCGACCATCCTTCTTATTGAACCTATCTACCACCCATCCGTCTGAGGGTAGTATACTGAGGCTCATTATGATCAATTTTAAAGAGGTGACGGAACTCTTTTGTTACTTTGGACTTGAACAGGGTCCCCTGGTCTGTGAGGATTTCCTTGGGAAGACCTATTCTGGCAGTAGGGCTTCTCAAAGGGATTGCCTCAGGGTATCAAGTGGCATAATCTAACACTACCAAAATGTATTGATGTCCTCTAGCTGACTTGACTATAAGACCCACTAAATCCATTCCAATTCTCTCAAAGGGAACCTCTATAATCGGGAAAGGAACTAAGGGACTGTGAAAGTGTGACACAGGAGCGGTGCTCTGACAGGTGGGGCACGACTCACCGTACTCCTTTATGTCCTTGTATACCCCCGGCCAGAAGAACCTTTGGAGGATTCTATCCTGCGTTTTATCAGTTCCTAAATGTCCCCCTAATACATGATTATGTGCCAAGTCTAGCACCCTGCGCCTGTACGGCTTTGACCCGACCAACCGTTCCACCACCTTCTCACCTATTTTTGTTACTCTATACAAGTTATTATTCATTGCAAAATGGGGGAACCGTTGGTCAGAACCTGGATCCTGTAACACACCATTTATTATCACCACATTGTCTTTTGCATTAACAAGCGTGGGGTCCCTTAACTGGGCTGTCCTAAAGTTCCCAGGCGCATCTTCCAGATCGGACACATCCTTAACCGAGGGGCAGACCTCCTCTTCAGCATCATCTCCAGCCAAGACCTGTAAAGGAAAAGTTACACCCTCTGGTTCAATGTCCACATTTACGACACTCTCCTGCGGAGGTGTAAGATCAGCTGGGTCTGCGCCTGCCTCTCTAGGAGGGGTTGTCATTTTCCTCCACAAGTCCCAGAACACAGGAAAATCACACTGTGCATTAACCCTTTGAGCACACCTACATCGTAGGTCACAGTTCCTACACGTGTTTCAAGGTTACAGCGTGCCATAGGATACACCCTTGTGTCACCGTGTATACACACCACACTGATGTGCTTATATGGTAGGAAGCCCTCTGCTACCGGACTAGCATGCAATAAGGTGACCAGGCTCCCCATGTCCAATAGCGCCTCCACCAAATGGCGGTTTACACTTAACTGACACAGTTGTGGCTCAGTCTCTAGTCTTTGGGAGGCACCGCAACTCGGCCTTGCAAACCAGGCTGGCGCCAAGCACCGTCACACTCCATAGGCTCATTGGTTACGAGGCACTGAGCCAACACATGTCCAAGCCCCTGGCACCTCCAGCACCTCAAAGGCCCTGGTTTTCTCTGCTTAGTAACAGAGTTGGGGCTATCAGGGGCTTTTAACTTCAATGGTGGCCTGACCTCCTTCCAGCCATGCCAAAACTTCCCTCCGGCATCTTGTGGTCTCTTACCCCATGTAGGCCTGGAAGTCGTAGCGGGGGTCTGGACGGAATGAACGTCCCGGAGGCAGTTCCCAGTCGCAGCGTAGTGGTCGACCAGATCCAGCAGCTGGTTAGCGTCCCTAGGTCCGCCGGCAGGGCATGGGTACACCGATCCACCACGACCCTATCGACCCTCTGGGCGGGTGTGCAACCGTCCCTCCTCAAGGTTGGATACTCTAGGACAGTGATGGCGAACCTTTTAGAGACCGTGTGCCCAAACTGCAACCCAAAACCCACTTATTTACCGCAAAGTGCCAACTTGTCGGGGCGGGGCTTATCATGACTTAGGATTTTACCCCCGTCGCTCTGAAAAAGACCGGGCCGCTTCTAAATAGAGAGGGTGCAGATTTTAACTGCTTTTTGGATGCGGAGATACTGCAGAATGTCCTCAGCGGAAATTTCTGTGGAAAATTCTGCAGCATTTTCACATCCAAAAAGCAGTCAATATCTGTACACTGTTTATTTTGAAACAGCCCAGCCCATCTCTGCCACATGTAAACATACCCCAGCGGTAATGGTGACCCACCCCCCAGCAGTAATAATAGTGACCCCTCCCCACAGTAATAATAGTGATGCCCCCCAGCAGTGATAATGCCTCTCCTCCCCAGCAGTAATAAGCGCCGCTCTTCTTCTGTGTTATCGCTGGTGCACACTGACGTCAGTGTGCTGCCGAATGTCTCCTCCCCCTGCTCTCGCGGAACCAAGTAGGAGACGACGGGGGAGGAGGATCCCGGCTGCACACTGATGTCAGTGTGCGCCGGGATCAGCGCAGATAGCAGCGCTGATGAGTGCCTGCAGGGGAGCTGCGGCCCCTGCAGGCATTCACTAATGTGGTGAACAGCCGATGGTGATGTATGCCAGCAGGGAGGGCTCTGCGTGCTGCAGGTTCGCCGCCACTACTCTAGGAGGACCTCCGTCAGCCGGTGCACAAGCGCCAACAGCTCCTCCAAAGCTGGGGTCGGCGCTTGCATTGCAACGGCAGGCTTCATGCAAAATACTTCACCAGGTGCTGCGCCACTGCCCTCAGCAGCTGGGATTGCTGCCCGCATCCGAGCACCAATTGTGGTAATGTCCTCCAGGGGAGGGGCGGCAGCGACCCACTGGAGTCCAAAACGGGAGATGAAACCACGGCAAACTTTTACTCTCCAACACAGCAAGCAGTGTCCTTCACCATAGCATTGGCACCACGCAGGGTGCTCCAGTCCACACCAGTATAAAGGCAGTCACCATACCTAGTGTGCCGAGGTTTATCTCCTCAGGCTGTCAGGCCCGGACTTCCTGAAACTGCAGCCTTTTATACTCCAGTAATGAGGTCGGGGCCTACAGCTGCGCTTCCAGAAAACTAGGGTGAAGCGCCAGCCTGTCCAGACTAAAAGCCTGGGAGGGAGGTATACTCCATCCACAACCTCACACTTTGCATGTCTACAAGGGGTTTTCCGATCTTATAAAGGTGATGGCGTATCGCTGCAGTCTGATACTCGGGGCCCTCTTACACAGGACGGCAGTCGGGCGCAGAAGTGCCCAACGATCGTTCCAGCAGTGAGGCGCAATGAGCTCTCAGCAGGGAGGCGGAGCTTCTGGAGATCGCTTCTGGCCACTCGCCCCCAATTACCGTAAACAGACCGTCTTATAATTCTAACCTAAATAGAAGAGGGCGATGGGCTCGCTATGTTTTGGACGTCTTGATACATAATTGGTATAACCTCGGATTACAGGGTGGATCTGGTGACCGTTTAGGTTGGCAGTGGCCCATTTTTCTTTTTTTAGGACCCTGTGGCACAGGTGCACATTTGTGCAGTGGGTGTTGTGTATTTGCGTGCACAAGTGTTTTTTTTTTTTCGTTCCCCCACCCCTCTGTACACAATCACGCTCCCATTCATTGAAATGGGCAATTAGTATAATCAGTTCAGTTCAAAGGCAATGCTCGAGCGAGCATTGCCTTTAGCGAGTATCTCCCAGCTCGAGACAGAAGGTTCGGGTGCCGGCGCGGGGGAGCGGTGAGTCGCGGCTGTCAGCAGGGGGGAGAGGGGGGGGAGAGATCTTCCCTCCGTTCCGCCCCGCTCTCCCCCGCAGCTCCCTGCCCGCTGCCGGCACCCGAACCTGCAGTCTCGAGCTGGGAGATACTCGCTAAAGGCAATGCTCGCTCCAGCAATTGCCTTTAGCGAGTATACTCGCTCATCTATAGTTCTAATGATTGAGCACACCATGCTGTGCAGATACGGGCGCAGGACACGAGCCTCACACATAATACATATATTATCTACAGATTAGTATTTTATGTTGTGGTTTTTTTTTACCATTTATGTCCCCCTTGATGAAATATATGACCTCTGGTTAATTTCACAGTAGCAGCCATAGAAGCCCCAGTTCCAGGGGAAAACTGCTGAGACCCTGCTGTCCTGACAGATGATCACATGATGGCTGCGTCCCAATTGGGGAAACCCTGCTGCTTCCTGCATTCTCTGCATTGCACTCATTTGAGCACCATGCAGCCTGTAAAAGAGAAGGCAGGAGTGGTTAGAATGCAGCTTCTGTCTTCTCCTTTGGGTCCTCGGCTGCAGGAACTTGAATTCCACACCACATATTTACTATCGTCTGGAATGAAAGCCCTGCACTACTGCCATGTCTATAGTGTTTGGTCCTCAATGGGTTAAATGGCATACTTCCCCTTTTATCTACATGAACTCCACTCGGACCACCTGTAGACCGGGCGGCTCCAGAGCCTTGGTTACTCTTAGGATGCCTTCACACTGGGGATAAAATCACAGCATCTCCCATCTTTCTGCCTTTTTGCACTTTTTACATTTCTTTTCCAGCCCGTTTCCCTGTGGAGCCTCCTTGAGATTTCCGTGGGCAGCAGCGATGCCATATGTTGGTTTTTTTTGTTTATTTTTTTGCCTCATGCCAAAATCGCAATTGCCAGTGTGACTGAGCCCTTAGCGTGAAAGCTTTGGGTCAGTTGTTCCAACATGACCTCTGGTGGTCCAGCGTTTCAGGCCAACAGCACCTCATTTCTAATGTTTCAATAAGGACCCCTTGCAGACCACTGCACCGCTGTACTTCACCCTAGTCTTCTACTGTGATAAGCAGGGGTCCGACCTCTGGGACCCCCACTGTTCCTGAGAAAAGTGGCCACAGCTGATTTAGCTCTTCCGAGCAGCGCTCCTGACCTCATCCACTAGAGGCTCCCTGCGTTACAGTCCTGGGTATCATAGCAGGATTGTCAGTTTGCCGGGACGTAAACTTACGCCCTGGAGCGGGAAGGGGTTAAGTAAAAATCAATCCGAAGGAATGTTAGAGAGCGGCGTCAATATATAGTCCAGTGTAGCAGAGATGTGTGCAGTGCGGACGCCGCAGGGGCGGCTGGGAAAGCCACGCCGTACGTTGGCTTGTTACATTCACGAGCTACTGACTCTCTGTATACGGGCGCAGCTCTGTGCGGCCGCTGTATTTGGTCCGTCTTTTAATAATTTTTTACAAAAACTAAGACGCCGTCCGATTTTAAGTTTTTTTTAAGGTTAAGTACAACACATGGATGGGGGTCTGATTTTCTTTTTTGGTTGGTGGGGGGGGGGGGGGGGCTTGTTATATCCACATGGGGATGGATTGCAAAACTAATTAACACAGCGCTGTTAAAGGTTTACCGTGGATGGCAGTGTGACCCCCTGATGACAGGTTCCCTTTAAATCCTGTTGCATTCTGGGTGTTTTGGTTCCGTCTGGTCCTGCTGGTATCCACGCCCTCAGGAGCGCATCCTAGCTCATGATTTGTGGCTTATAGTCAGACATTGACACTTCAAGGGCTCCTTCACACGGACGAGTGAGCGCTCCCCACCATGTGACGACCTCCTCACATCGCTGCAGGGATGGAGGGAATCCCCGCCGCAGCAGAGGAGCTCCCCTATTGCTTTCAGTGGGGCTGCGATGCGAGGTCAGAATATGTTGCACCTCGTGTCCTGCATCGTAACGCACGGTCTTGCATGGTTTTCACTGCCGTGTGAAGGCGGCCACGTGGCGGTGGGCATTGTGTGATAACTAGCGGGAGACGGTTGGGTTTTCATGTTGATCCAATTCCACCGAAACGCTTCTGCAGCACAAACTGAGGACCACGTGGCCCCACAAGCAGCCCGTGTGATCGCCGGGGGGCCGACCACGGTGAGCCCACTGCTCACATAGGACTGGTCATACACTGGCACTAGCCGTTCCGTTCGGTGTCCCAGGGACCGCCGCAGATCTATGGATATGGTTTCAGTACTGCTTCTACTGTAAACCTCGTTAATTTAGGCCGGATCAGGCTTTTTAATGCAATTTTCCTTTTTTCCTACAGTCCCGAAGTCGAGGTTCAAGACTGAACATCATTATCATTGCTGAAGGAGCCATCGATCGGAATGGGGAGCCAATTACTTCAACTTACGTAAAAGAGGTATGTTCTCTAATCCACTTCTCTTACAGCAATGTCAACCATCAAATACAGGCTGAGGCAAAAGTCTGGACACACTCGTTCAACTGATATAATGATGAGAAATTGACTTCAAATGTGTGAAAGTATTAATTGGGAGGGAGGTTGTTGGCGAGGGGGTCATGTGGTGTCAATCTTGGCTAGAATTTCCTCACACACTAGACGTGTCTGTCTGGCCTTCTTTACTTGTTTAGGGGGTTAAGTGAGGGCACAGTTGGTTAATTGTGTCCGTCATCCAGGGTTTATTTTCTTTCATTGGCGGCTCATTTACCGGTGAGTAGTCCTTCCATATTCCCATCTGTGGCACCTCGCTGTTCTCATGGGGCCACCAAGGATTGGACATTATTAAAGGGGTTGTCCCGCGAAACCAAATGGGGTATACACTTCTGTATGGCCATATTAATGCACTTTGTAATATACATCGTGCATTAAATAGGAGCCATACAGAAGTTATTCACTTACCTGCTCCGTTGCTAGCGTCCTCGTCTCCATGGTTCTGTCTAAATTCGCTGGCGGCTTGCTTTTTTAGATGCGCTTGCGCAGTCCGCTCTTCTGCTCTGAGCACGAGCCGCTTCAGTGTGCTCCCCGCTACAGCTCTTCTGCGCATGCGCAGACGAGCTGTCACTGCTCGGGAGCGCGCTGGAGCGGCCATTCTGTACCATCCTCTGTTAGAGGAAGGTGCAGAGCCGCCCAGCTGTCCGGAGAAGCCGCCCAGCTGTCCTGCCGTCCTGGTGTCCTGGTAAGTGATGGGCCGGGGGGGCTGCCACTGCGCCGGGGGGGGGCTGTCGTCGCTGCGCCGGGGGGGGGGGGGGGGGCTGTCGTCGCTGGGCCGGGGGGGGGGGGGGGGGAGGGGTTGTCGCTGGGCCGGGGGGGCTGTCGCTGCGATGGGGGGGGCTGTCGCTAGGCCGGGGGAACTAGCGTTGGGCCGGGGGGGCTGTCGCTGTGATTGGGGGGGGGGGGGGGGCTGCGCCGGTTACCTTCTGCCTGGCGGTGGGTGACTGGTCGGCCGTGTTCACTCTAGGGGTCCGGTCGGCGGCTGCGGGGCGTCTGGTTGCCATGGAGACACAGCTGGTAGCGTCTCGGGAGCGCGCACGTCGGGCTGCAGCGAGCGAAGGGAAAAGAGCCGCGGCCATCTTGGGAAAATTTTTATAAGTTGCTGAAACGCTGGAACGGTAAGTAGAAACCAGCTAGAAAAGTCATTTACAGGGGTAATTAGTAATGTTTGCTTAATTAGGGGGACTGGGCAAAAAAAAAAATTCACTGCTTCCTCGAGACATCTCCTTTTAAGTGCTTGATCTTCTGCCAGCAGACAGCGGGGACAGTCATGGGGACCTCATGTGCAGTTGTGCTGCATCCCATCACAATTCTATTGTTTGACACTACAAAGCCCCAACGATCTTCCTTCTCTGTTATTACATTGGTGAATATTGCGGCCCTTCCCACCCCGTGTGGCTCACATAGCCTTAGAGGGAGCCATCGGAGATGTGCCTGCACCATTAGTATTGTACCAGCCGTGAGGATTACACATAACCCACTAGAATAGGTAATCAAGCAAGTAGTTTGTACGTTTTTTTTGCAATCGTAAGATGTTGGGTCGCCTATTAAGTATTGCCTAATACAGTTCTTTCCTCTCATTCGCCAACAGTTGGTGGTTCAGCGCTTGGGCTTTGATACCAGGGTCACCGTTCTTGGACACGTACAGCGGGGAGGAACGCCCTCTGCTTTTGATCGTATCCTGGTAAATGAAAGCGGTTGGTCCAGGGTTACGGGGTGCTAAAATGTAAAAGGGAATTCCAGTGATCGGTGGTCCGAATGCTGAGACCCCCCAACTGATCCTGAGGATGGGGGACCCTCGTTTCCTGTATAGCACAGTGGAGAATCCCTTCTAGCATATCTGTAGTATAGTGGCAAATGGACCTCTGGTTGCACATGTGCGGAAGCAGCTCCATGCCGCTCAGTGGTGCAGACCTATCACCAAGCAGAACGCTCAGCCTTCTGTCTGCCCCATTGAAATGAATGGAGCCGCTGCCGCACATGTGTGTCACTGCACTACAGAAATGTGAGAGAGGATCCTCCACTGGGAGGACTGAGGTCACATGGATCCCCCATTCTTAGATTGCTGAAATCCCAACCAATCCCATCAGTTTTCACTCAGCCAATAGATGGGTGAAAACTTGTAATTTTACCCACTTACCAGAATACCCTTTAATAAAGGGCTATTTATGTACTTTTTAATATTGATGACCTATCCTCAGCACAGGTCAGTAATGCATGATCGCCGGGGATCTGCCACTCATGATCCCTGCCAATCAGCTGATTGGCAGCACCGCTGTCCCTACACACAGCACAGGGAGCAGTACATGCTGCCCATAGTGCAGCCGCCCAGGGTTAGTATTGCAGGTCAGCACTGGAAGTAGATCATGCTGACCATAGTGCAGAAAATTCAATGGGAGCTGCCCCTTGCAATGCCAGCTTGGGCCACCAGGCCTTGGTAAATGTGATCTCCTTCCTGTGTTGTCTGTAGTGACAGCGGCCCTGGGAATCGGCTGATTGTTGGGCAGTACAAGTGGCAGACTCCACCAATCATCTCTTGATGCCCTACCCTCAAGACATTCCATAAACAGAAACAAATCCCACAAGTCCCAGACAATCCCTTCAATCCCTACTGCCCAATTCTCCTGACAAAGTAAATTTACCTTTATGTGGGGCGACTGGTGCGCCAATTATGGCTGAAAACAGTAATTCTGTGTACAAGCGGCCGCCGACGGAGCGCTGAGCGAGAAATCACTTGTTTGAATCGGATCGCTTGGATTATACTGTGCAACACCATTCTTGTCACCGATAAGCAGATAGGCGGCTTTTGGTAACTTTGGTGCACTGAATTAAAATATGATAGCCCTCTTTGTCCGCCATGTAAGATTTTCCACTTATGGGGAATTACGTAATCCAATTGTGGCTGTACTTTATTTTTGGCCTATACAATTATTCCAGTCGGCTCGCCATTAACCTGCTTAACGAAAGGAATAACCAAAGTGATTGTGCAACTATTCCACAATCATTGTTACACGCCGCGCACCGACTGATCACTAGAAGGGTCGGTTTATGTAACCTATAGGGTATGTCTCCACGTGGTGGAAACACTGCAGATCCTCCACCGCTAAGTGGTCATTACTGAACGGTGTTTACAGGTCGTTGGTCAGACTAAATAAAAGAATCAAAATCGTAAAGCAAAAATACATGTTTGGTATCGCTGCGTCCGTAAAAGTATGATTTTTCCATTGCAGCCACATGTGAGCGCCCCCTTAGTCGTCACAGGGTCTCACAGGCAGCGAATAGTGACAATGTTCTTAATATCCTAGACCACCCATTTAAGAAAAGGTTTCTGTAAGAGTTCTACAACTAATCTGTTCCAACCACCAAGACCTGCAGTCCCTGCCCGCCTCGCCCCTTACCTTGCCAGGTGTGATGTGGGACTCTGGTTGGTACCTCCTGATTCTACAATATGGCCTTTCTTGAGCAATATCACGCACCCCCCTTTAAACATTTTAGTGCTTGAAGAGAACATAAACATTTAACCCATTAATATGCATTTCTATAATCCCCCCAGAGCAGTAAGATGGGCATGGAGGCAGTTATCGCTTTGATGGAAGCGACTCCAGAGACTCCAGCCTGCGTGGTGAGTCTGTCTGGTAACCAGTCTGTGCGGCTGCCATTGATGGAGTGCGTTCAGGTGGTAAGTAACATTTTGTAGCATTGTAGAGCTCTTACACCTTGTGCTTACTTACTTGACAATGTAACGATCAATTCATGTTTTTTTTCCCCCTTCTGCTATGTAGCCTGGTGAAGGTGTTGCTAGGGATGTCTGTATTCACCTCCCTGAGGGTGCCGCAGTTGTGCCTGCTCTGTACCTGCTGGTGCAGCTGCGGACACAGTTGTGTCTATTATGACATTCTATAGTAAATCAGTTTTATTAAAATATAACACTTTTCTAATGTTGTCCTCCTCCTCCCCCCCCCCCCCCCCCGCCCCCTCTTTGTCACCCCATGCTGGTTTTATTACTTTCTGATGAGATATCTACTAGTCGCAGGATCTGTCCTCAGCGGCATTCTGTGAAGAAGCCATACACTGCTGCAGACGACTTCTCCCCTTCTCAGTCCCCACTCCCTGCCGGACCTGATGCGCTGGCCGTGTCACGGTACATCAGTTGGTGACCTATAGTACTGCACACCTGATGCACAAAGCCCCTGACAGAGCAGGTGCTGTGAAAGAGAAGCAGTTCTCTGCTGCAGACGACTTCTCCCGTTCTCAGTCCCCACTCCCTGCCGGACCTGATGCGCTGGCCGTGTCACGGTACATCGGTTGGTGACCTATAGTACCGCACACCTGATGCACAAAGCCCCTGACAGAGCAGGTGCTGTGAAAGAGAAGCAGTTCTCTGCTGCAGACGACTTCTCCTGTTCTCAGTCCCCACTCCCTGCCGGACCTGATGCGCTGGCCGTGTCACGGTACATCAGTTGGTGACCTATAGTGCTGCACACCTGATGCACAAAGCCCCTGACAGAGCAGGTGCTGTGAAAGAGAAGCAGTTCTCTGCTGCAGACGACTTCTCCCGTTCTCAGTGCCTGCTCCCTGCCGGACCTGATCTGCTGCCCATGGCTCAGTGCATCAGTTGGTGACCTACAGTACTGCACACCTGAAGCGCGGAACCCCTGACAGTAGAGCAGGTGCTGTGAAGGGGAGAAGTCCTCTGCAGCATAGAACTGCAAACAGGAAAGGTGAACGCTCTAGGAATATGTCCTGCAGACAAAAGTGGTGGATATAGTGGAGGCCGGGAGCACCAAACTCTGTGAATCCCAATGGATTCTGATGAATTTTCGAGGTGTCAGTTGGTGATGGGGGGGGGGGGGGGATTGGTAAAGGGTCCGGTTAAGTAATTAGCTTGCAAAAGTTCAGTAGGTGTGAGAGGACAGAAAAGCAGGCCACTGGAAATAGAGCTCATTAAAGGGGTTGTCCAGTTATAAACTTCTGATGGCCTATACTGTTTGCCAGGCCTATGCATGGAGTTGATTTCTGCAGTGAATGGAAATGTTGCCTGTAATACCAATCATGGCCACTCAAGTGAGAATGGAGCTGTCTGCTTCCTGCAGAAATCTACTGGTGTAGTGTGCTCATGCACAGAGCCAACAGCTGATCAGTAGGGTCCCAGGAAGCAGACCCCTGCTAATCTACTATTGATGGCCTATCTCCATGATAGGCCTTTGCTGATTTACAACTGGACAGCCCCTGTAAATCAATCAGTTTCCTTGGGGGCAGTTAGTTATTTCTTGTAGTGAATTTGGGCTATTTCAGCATTCCTCTAGGGTTGCCGGCTCTGTAGTTTTCCAGTGGCAAGGGAGAATCCTTTTTGTAACCTGGAAGAGGTGCCAGAACAGAGACTTCAAGGATTGGGCCATATTAACCCCTTAACGACAAATGACGTACCGGTACGTCATGGAGCGTCGGGGTATGTATGAAGAGAGGTTGCGTGGCAACCTCTCTTCATACAGTGCGGGCATCAGCTGTTTATAACAGCTGACATCCGCGGGCAATAGCCGCGAGCGGCCGCGCGGCCGATCGCGGCTATTAACCATTTAAATGCCGCTGTCAATTCTGATAGCGGCATTTAAATCCCCCAAACATCGTTCGGGGGTCCCGCGCGGCCCCCCCGCGGTGAGATCGGGGAAGCCGTGCAGGTGTCATGGCAGCTGAGGGCCTAATGAAAGACCCCAGGGCTGCCTTAACAGATTGCCTATCAAGCCATCCCCGTGGGGTGGCTTCATAGGCTGCCTGTCAAAAAGCAGTATGACGTAATGCTATAGCATTACGTCATACTGCAGGAGCGATCAAAGCATCGCATGTTAAAGTCCCCCAGGGGGACTTCAAAGTAAAGTAAAAGAAAGAATCAATAAAGTTTTTTTTTTTTATTGAAAAAAAAAAAAGTTGTAAAAGTTTAAATCACCCCCCTTTTGCCATATCTATTATTAAAAAATCTAAATAATAAATTAAAAATATGTATTTGATATCGCCGCGTCCGTAAAAGTCCGATCTATCAAAGTACCACATAATTTTTCCCGCACGGTGAATGTCGTCCGAAAAAAAAAAAGAACGCCAGAAATGCACTTTTTTAGTTACCCTGTCTCCCAGAAAAAACGCAATAAAAAGCGATCAAAAAGTCGCATGTATTCCAAAATGGTACTATCAGAAACTACAGGACATCCCGCAAAAAATGAGCCCTTGTTCAACTACGTCGACGGAAAGATAAAAAAGTTATCGCGCGCAAAATGACTGCAGAAAATAATTGAAAAAAATTTTATGTCTTTTAAAAAAAAAGAGTAGTATAGTAAAAAAAAAAAGCTCTACAAGTTTGGTATCGCAGTAATCGTACCGACCCGCAGAATGAAGCTATCATGTCGTTTTTGTTGCCGTTTGTGCGCCGTAGAAACAAGACGCACTAAAAGATGGCAAAATGTCGTTTTTTTTTTCATTTTACTCCACTTAGAATTTCTTTAACGTTTTTCAGTCCATTATATGGTACTTTAAATGGCACCATTGAAAAATACAACTCATCCCGCAAAAAACAACAAGCCCTCCTACAGCGACGGCGATGGATAAATAAAGGAGTTATGATAAAGGGGGGAGGAAAAAACGAAAATGGAAAAAGAAAAATGGCCGTGTCATTAAGGGGTTAAACAGAAGGGAATCGTGACACCAGATACTAAAGTTACACAAACCGGCAGCAGGTACTAAAGGGTGCGACCTGTGAAGAACAGAGGGTACTCTGTGCCAATTGGCGACTCGCTGCCCGATATCGCACTCGGCCAAGTGAAGTTGGCCTAAATATTTAACCCCTTAGTGACCAAGCCTGTTTGCGCCTTAATGACCAGGCCAAATTTTGCAAATCTGACATGTGTCACTTTAACATGGAAAAACACCAGAAAGGTTTTGCGTATCCCAGCGATTCTGACATTGTTTTTTCGCCACATTTTGTACTTCATTTAGGCGGAAAAAAAAGACCGATAGAATGTGTTTATTTATTAAAAGCGCCAAAATTGGGAAAATTTTGAAAAAATCTTAAATATGTGCCAACATAATATAGAAATTTTTGCTAAGATTTATATTTCCACCCGTTTACTTTATTTTGGGCGCACATTTAACCATTTAGGAGACGTACAAATTTCACATTACTTTTTAGCATTTTGAGGAACACTTTGTTTTCCGGCACCGAGCCAAGATTGGAAAGGCTCATGAGTGTCAGAATAATAGATCCCCCCACAAATGACCCCATTTTAAAAACTACACCCCTTAATGTATTCACTGAGGGGGGTCATGAGTATTTTGACCCCACAGTTTTTTTTCAAGAATCAATTCAATTTAGAGGAGAAAAAGTAAAATTTCATATTTTTGCAATTCTATCATTTTAAAGACATATTTTTTTCCTATAGTTTACATGAAAATGAGGATTTACACCCCAAAATGGATACCCCTATTTGTCCCGTGTTCAGAAATATACCCATTGTGGCCCTAATCTTATATCTGAGTCCACAACGGGGCCCAAAACGAGAGGAGTAGTCAGTGTCTTTCAGAACAGAAATTTTGCTTGAAGTCTTTTTAGGCCCCATAGCACACATGTAGAGTTCTTGAGCGCCCAAAACCATAGAAAACCCCCACAAATGACCCCATTTTGAAAACTAGACCCCTTAAGGAATTTATCTAGGGGTGTACTGTGTATTTTGACCCCACAGTTTTTGAATGAATTTAAGCCAAGCAAAAGGAAAAAATTAGGATTTTCGTTTTTTTGGCAATTCTGTCATTTTAAAAACAGCTTTTTTTGTACAGCACACATATGAATGAAGACTTGCACCCCAAAATGGATACCCCTGTTTGTGCTGTTTTCCGAAATATACCCATTGTGGCCCTAATATTATGTCCGCATGCACAACGGGGCCCAAAATGAAAGGAGTAGTCGGTGGCTTTCAGAACATAGATTTTGCTTGAAGTCCTTTTAGGCCCCATTGCACACTTGTAGAGTTCTTGAGCGCCCAAAACCATAGAAAACCCCAACAAATGACCCCATTTTCAAAACTAGACCCCTTAACGCGTTCATCTAGGGGTGTACTGTGTATTTTAACCCTACAAGTTTTGAATAGATCTAAGCAAAGCAGTAAGAAAAAAATATGATTTTCATTTTTTGGGCTATTGCGTCAATTTAAAAACAGTTTTTTTTGTACAGCACATGTATAAATGACGACTTTCACCCAAAAATGGATACCCGTTTGTACCGTGTTCAGAAACATACCCCTTGTGGCCCTAATAGACTTACAGGACACATGGCTAGGCCTATAATGAAAGGAATACCGTTGGATTTCAGGGTACAAGTGAATAAATTCCAGGCCCCATCGCCCACTTATAGAGCCATTGAGCGGCCAAAACTATAAAGAACCCCCACAAATGACCCCATTTTGAAAACTAGACCCCTTAACGAATTCATCTAGGGGTGTACTGTGTATTTTGACCCCACAGTATTTGAATGAATGTAAGCAAAGCAGAAGGAAAAAGTAACGGTTTTCAATTTTTTTGGCAATTTTTTACATTTAATAACTGTTTTTTTGTGCAGCGTACATAGGAATGAAGACGTTCACCCCAAAATGCATACCCCCGTTTGTCCCGAGTTCAGAAACATACCCATTGTGGCCCTCATCTACTTACAGGAAACATGGCAAGGCCTGTAATGCAGGGAGCACCCGTTGGATTTCAGGGCACAACTGAATACATTCCGGGCCCCACTGCTCATTTGTACAGAATAAAAATTGACTCCCTAAAAATCCCCCCCCCCCCCCCCACACACACACACTCCGCACCCTTTTCGGCGTTCCCCAAATCTTAGATAAAAGTAATAATGTGAACTGTGTAGTATTTCCGAAGACAGGGGTAATTACGGAGGCTGGTTGGGATGGGTACATGGGGCAATAAAACCGGGTATCCCCCCTCCTCTCATGCTTTTTGGGGGTATTTCGTGACCTCAGTAGCGGGTATGGGGTGTAAAAAGTGGCGCTCTGAGTCTCTGTAAGCCTGCTGAGGTGCGGCGGTCTCGCACAGAAGGCGCTCAACAAGCTGCTCCTGGAACTGCAGGAAGACGAGCGTTCCCGGGGCTTCTTGTAAATCACGTATTACAGGTAGCGGTCTGAATAACGCCGGGCTCACACGGCTGTAGGTGGACTCCGCTTGTGGAGGCCCGCAGCGGATCCCATCTGTGAGCCGGCCGTGACCCTGCGTACGGCCGCCTATTGTACTGCGCATAACTGCGTACTCACACAGGCGGTCATGCACAGTACCTTTTTTTTGTTTGCATTTCCTGCACCGTTGCTTAGCATGTAGTTGCGTATGGGCTGCGGGTATATCCACGACCACAGAGCACAATGGGCTCAATGTTCGGATATCCGCCGTAAACTACAACCTGCTGCGTTCTCTTTTCTGCGAGTGGATTACGTAATTCCGACCCGCTAATGTGAGCGCAATTGTGTAATCCAATGCGATTGATCTGCGTATTACCGTGGATCAAACGCATGCGGAATCCGTAATTCCTATCCGGTCATGTGAGACCGGCCTAAGGTAGATCGCTACCTTTTATCACGTGACCGGCGACCGCTCAACAAGGTCACTGCTCCAGGCTCTCTGTGACCGTTGGTCACTGGGAGTAAGGAGATTTTACGTTTCCTGGGCTCCCCGCCTCCTGCGCATGTGTCTGGTGTTTTGCCGGCAATCGCATGTGCAGAATCCGGGAAATTTCACGGATGAGGATTGCGTCGGGGTGCAAATACGGAGGCGTCCGGTAAAAAGTTTCATCTCCTCTCACCGATCGCATCAGTGAGGGGAGATGAAACTTCAATTCTCTTTTTAAACTTTTACGTGATCGCCATTATTGGATAACAGTGAACACGTGACCAGGAATCGTTCACCGCGGCCCCCCGTGACATCTCCAGGCTCTTGGCTCGGTTTTGTAGCCAGCAGCAGGGAGATTTTCAATTATCCTGGCAATCCACAGCTTTTGCGCATGCGTCCGCCATTTTGGCGACGGGCGTGTGCGCAGAAGCTGGGGTAAGGTCCGCGGATAAATCTGGGAGCCTTATGTGCGTACTTTCATCCTCCCTTACGGATATGATCTGTGAGGGGAGATGAAACGTACACTTTTTAAACTTTTTAAAACTTTTTTAACTTTTTTTTTTTTTTTTTTTTTTTTTTTTTTTTTTTTTTTACTTTTTCACACTTTTTTTTTAACTTTACATGATCACCACGGTCCCCGGTAACACCTCCTGGTTCCCGGCTACCTTCAGGAGCCGGGAGTCAGGAGGTTTTGAATTTGCCGGGGGCTCCTGGGCTTCTGCGCATGCGCCTGACGTAATCGTCTGGCGCACATGCGCAGAAGGCCGCCGGTGGGTCCGGGAGGACCAGATCTCCGGGGGACACCGCCGACAAGCCAGGTAAGAATTTTCAGCTGCTCTGATGGATCCGATCCATCAGGGCAGCTGAATATCTATCTTTTTTCACTGCTTTATTTACTTTTTTTGCGATCGGCGGCGGCGCTATCATAGTGCTGATCGCAATGCCGGGGGGGGGGGGTCCCCCGGGGGTCCCCCGCAGCCCGGGATGACAGCTCCATGCTGTCGGCTACCTGCGGGCACCGACAGCATGGAGCTCTCACGTCCTGAGCCCACGGGGCTTTATTCTCTGTAGGACGCATGTTTTTACGTCCTCAGAGAATAAAGCCCACTTTGGCAGGACATAAAAACACTATGGGCTGCTCATTAAGGGGTTAAATATTTACTAAATGCTGAGTCAATTCTGTTTTTTTTTAAATTTCCAGACATGTGGGCTGTGCCCCTAGAACATGGCTCAAGCAGTGCACAACATCTATACACTCACGCGCATGCACTCACGCGCATGCACTCACGCGCATGCACGCACGCGCATACACGCACGCGCATACACGCACGCGCATACACGCACGCGCATACACGCACGCGCATACACGCACGCGCATACACGCACGCGCATACACGCACGCGCATGCATGCATGCACACATACATACACACATATACACATACACATGCATGCACATATGCACGCACACATACATACACACATATACACATACACATGCATGCACATATGCACGCACACATACATACACACATATACACATACACATGCATGCACATATGCACGCACACATGCACACAAACACATACGCACATACACACGCATACACACACATAGTAACATAGTATGTTAGGCTGAATGAAGACAATGTCCATCTAGTCCAGCCTGTCTATCCTCCTGTGTTGATCCAGAGGAAGGCAAAAAAAACCCCAAGGCCAGAAGCCAATTAGCCCTTTTGGGGAAAAAATTCCTTCCCGACTCCCTAGTAGCAATCAGACTGTTCCCTGGATCAACCCCTAATAGTTCCTACCTGCCTGTATACCCGGATTAACAATTAACCTAATATTTATATCCTGTAATATCCTTCTTCTCCAGAAAGACATCAAGTCCCCTTTTAAAGTCCTCTATGGATCCTGCCATCACCACTTCCTCCGGTAGAGAGTTCCACAGTCTAACTGCTCTTACAGTAAAGAATCCCTTTCTATGTTGGTGATGAAACCTGCTTTCCTCTAATCGTAGCGGATGTCCTCTTGTTACCGTCGTAGTCCTGGGTGTAAACAGATCGCGGGAGAGATCCTTGTATTGTCCCCTCATGTACTTATACACAGTTATTTGATCACCCCTTAGCCGTCTTTTTTCCAGGGTAAATAATCCCAGTTTTGATGCCTCTCTGGGTATTCCAGTCCCGTCATTCCATGTATTAGTTTAGTTGCCCTTCTTTGAACCCCCTCCAGCACTGTGACATCTTTCCTGAGCACCGGTGACCAGAACTGTACGCAGTATTCCATGTGAGGCCTGACAAGTGCCTTATATAGAGGGAGGATAATGTTCTCGTCCTTCTCCCCCTATACCTCTTTTAATGCACCCCAAGACTTTATTTGCCTTTGCAGCAGCTGACTGGCATTGGTTACTCCAGCTTAGTCTATAGTCCACTAGTACCCCCAGATCCTTTTCCATATCACTTTTCCCTAGCGGTACCCCATTAAGTGAATATTGGTGACATCCGTTTCTCCTGCCCATGTGCATAACCTTACATTTTTCAACATTGAACTTCATTTGCCATTTCCCCCCCCAAGCCCCCGGCTTATCTAGGTCCGTTTGTAGCCGCACATTGTCCTCCGTTGTATTAATTATATTGTAATATTCTGCAAATATTGATATTTTGCTGTGCAGCCCCTCTATCAGGTCATTGATAAATATGTTGAACAGAGTGGGGCCTAATACTGAACCCTGTGGCACCCCACTAGCGACTGTGGCCCAATCAGAGTACGAGCCATTTAATACCTCCCTCTGCTTTCTATCGTTGAGCCAATTTTTTACCCACTTACACACGTTTTCGCCCAGTCCGAGCTGCCTCATTTTGTATATTAGCCTATTATGTGGCACGGTGTCAAAGGCTTTAGAGAAGTCCAGATATACAAGATCAATAGATTCTCCCTGGTCCAGCTTAGAGCTTACTTCATCGTAGAAACTGATCAGATTGGTCTGACATGAGCGACCCTTCATGAATCCATGCTGGTGAGGAGTTATTCCCTTGTTCTCCTTGAGGTACTCATCGATGGCGTCTCTCAGAATCCCCTCGGAAATTTTTCCCGTTACTGAAGTGAGACTTACTGGCCTGTAGTTACCAGGCTCACTTTTGCTCCCTTTTTTGTAAATTGGAACCACGTTAGCAATGCGCCAGTCCAATGGTACTACTCCGGTCTTGATAGTGTCTAGAAATATTAGGTATAGCGGCCTAGCTATCTCGTCACTTAGTTCCTTTAGTATCCTTGGGTGTAATCCATCTGGGCCCGGCGATTTATCAATTTTAGTTTTCTTTAGACGCTTCCGCACCTCCTCCTGCGTTAGGTATGAGATATTTTGTGGGGGGTTCGTTTTATTCCCCTGCATCTCGTGTGGCATTTCCTTTTCTTTGGTGAATACACTTGAGAAGAAACTGTTTAGTAGATTTGCTTTCCCTCCGTCATCATCAATGATTTCTCCTGCATTATTTTTTAAAGGGCCAGCGCTCTCCCTGCAAATCCTTTTGCTGTTAATATAGTTGAAAAATAGTTTCGGGTTGTTTTTGCTCTCTTTGGCGATCCGTCTTTCTGCTTCCTCCTTGGCAGTTTTGATCGTATCTTTGCATATTTTGTTTTTTTCCCTGTATGATTTTAGCGCTTCTTCGCTGCCTTCTTGCTTTAGTAGTTTGAACGCTTTCTTCTTTTCGTTTATTGCCCCTCGTACTGTCTTGTCGAACCACATTCGTTTCCTTTTAGTTGAGTTTCTTTTATTTTTAAAGGGAATGAACTGCTCACATGAGGCGATTAGGATCATTTTAAACTCCTCCCATTTGTCCTCTGTACCGTCATTTTTGAGGATGTTGTCCCAATTAATGTTACTGATAGTTCTAAGCTCATCAAACTTTGCTTTACTAAAGTTTAGTTTCTTTGTCGCTCCCTGATAAGGCTTCCTATTGATTGACATCTGGAAGTTGATTATATTGTGGTCGCTGTTCCCCAAGTGCCCCTCAACCTGCACCCCCTTTATACGTTCCGGTTTATTGGTTAGTACTAGGTCCAGAATGGCCCTCCCTCTTGTTGGTTCCTGCACAAGTTGGTTCAGGTAATTGTCTTTAATTACGCTCAAAAACTTATCACCCCTGTGAGATTTGCAGGTTTCGTTCTCCCATGTTATATCTGGGTAATTAAAGTCCCCCATGATAATTACTTCGTTTCGTTTTGACACCTCTTCTATCTGCCTTAGTAGTAGGTCTTCAGTTTCTTCTGTTGTTTTTGGTGGTCTATAGAAGACCCCTATCGGGATTTTGTTATTTTTTCCTCCCTGTATTTCTACCCACAGAGATTCCACCTGTTCGTCTCCTACCCCTATATCCTCCCGTAGCCTCGGCTTCAAGTTCGATTTGACGTACAGACATACCCCTCCCCCTTTCTGGTTCCTTCGGTCTCTTCTGAAGAGATTGTACCCCTGCAAATTCACCGCCCAATCGCACTTATCATCAAGCCATGTTTCCGTAATTCCGACTATATCATAGTTTTCATCAGTCATTCTTGCTTCAAGCTCGCCCACTTTACCGATCAGACTTCGTGCATTCGTGATCATACAATTTATATCATTTTTTTGTTTTTTAAATTTGTTTTGTTGCTATTCGTACTAATGGCAGATCTATCAGTTCTAACTGTACTAACCCCACCCCCTGCTCGACCCCCATTCCCTTTGCTTGGACCCGGATCGCTAGTTACACTGGCTACCCCACTATTTCTCATTTTGCCCTCCCCCCCAGTCCCTAATTTAAACACTCCTCCAGCCTTCTAGCCATCTTTTCCCCCAGCACAGCTGCACCCTCCCCATTTAGATGCAGCCCGTCCCTACGGTAGAGCCTGTAGCCGACCGCAAAGTCAGCCCAGTTCTCCAGGAACCCAAACCCCTCCTTCTTACACCAACTCCGGAGCCACTTGTTTACCTCCCTAAGGTCCTGCTGCCTTTCTAGTGTGGCTTTAGGTACAGGTAGTATTTCCGAGAAAACTACCCTGGAGGTCCGCGCCCTGAGCTTGGATCCTAAGTCCCTGAAATCATTTTTGAGGGCCCTCCATTGACCTCTAATTTGTTCATTGGTGCCAACGTGCACCATGACCGCTGGATCCTCACCAGCCCCTCCCAGTAATCTGTCAATCCCATCCGCGATGTGTCGAATTCGAGCGCCAGGAAGACAACACACCGTTCGACGATCCCAGTCTTTATAGCTGATTGCCCTCTCTGTCCCCCTAATAATTGAGTCCCCCACCACTAGGACCTGTCTAGCCTGCCCTGCGCTCCCCGTCCCCGTCTCACCGGAGCAGTCATCCCCCTGGCGTTCAGAGGGCGTGTCGTGCTGCAGCGCTGCTGGCTCTGTAATGGCATCCCCCTCATCTGCCAATCTTGCAAACTTGTTGGGTTGTGCCAGTTCAGGACTAGCCTCCATGGTTCTCTTCCCTCCTTCTTTTTGTCACCCAGCTTCTTGCCTGCTCCCCCTGCTCTTCTGTACTACCATCCGCCCCCGCCTCTGCCCCAGCGAGTGCCTGCTCAGTGAGCACCAGACTCCTTTCCATGATGTCAATGGCTCTCAGTGTTGCCAGTTGCCCATTTAGATCCAGGATTTGGGCTTCTAAATGTGCGACGTGCATGCATGTTGCGCAACAGTATTCCCCCTCGATCGGCTGACCGCATACATTGCACAAGTAGCACACTGGATGACATTGCCAGACATGGAGCTCATCCTAATGGGGATCTACAATTTACTTGTGGAAGTAGTGAAGATAGACTTGTTCACACTCCGCTCACACGCTGCCGCCTCCGCTCACACGCTGCCGCCTCCGCTCACCCGCTGCTGCCTCCGCTCACCCGCTGCTGCCTCCGCTCACCCGCTGCTGCCTCCGCTCACCCGCTGCTGCCTCCGCTCACCCGCTGCTGCCTCCGCTCACCCGCTGCTGCCTCTGTACAACCTCTCACACGCTGCCACTCTCGCGCAACCACTTACCCGCTGACACTTATGTGCAACCGGTCACACATTTTTTTTTTTTTTTCCCTGTCTCACACACACACACACACACACACACACACACACACACACACAACTAACCAGATACACAGAAGACACACACTTAGCTCACAATCACACACAGAAGATACTTATCGGCTCCTCCGCTCCTCCTGGTGACGTCACCCGCTGTCCGGGTGGCCGCTCACTCTCCCCTCCTGTCTCAGCTGCTCTGTTCTGGTCCCCTCCGCTGCTGCTGGCGCTGGACTCCTGGTGGCCTCTTGGCGCCGGTCTCGCCTTACTGCCCCTGCACCTGCTTCCGCGCCGGTATCGGCTGCTGCGCTGCTCCGATGTCCCCTTCGGCCCCCCCACTCGTGCCTCTGTCTTGGCGCGCTGCTCCTGGCGTCTGACGTCACTCCCGGCTTCCACCCCACACATACGCGCACACATACACACGCACCCATATACGCACACGCACCCGCACATACGCACCCGCACATACGCACCCGCACATACGCACCCGCACCACCCGCACATACGCACCCGCACATACGCACCCGCACATACGCACCCGCACATACGCACCCGCACATACGCACCCGCACATACGCACCCGCACATACGCACCCGCACATACGCACCCGCACATACGCACACATATACACAAACACATACGCACACATATACACAAACACATACGCACACATATACACAAACACATACATAGACATATACACAAACACATACATAGACATATACACAAACACACACATACATATACACACATACATGCGCACGCACGCATACACACACATACACACATACATACATACATACATACATATACACACATACATGCGCACACACACACACACACACACACGTATA
Organism: Eleutherodactylus coqui; assembly: GCF_035609145.1. NCBI lineage: Eukaryota > Metazoa > Chordata > Amphibia > Anura > Eleutherodactylidae > Eleutherodactylus > Eleutherodactylus coqui. Next base: position 207,046,963 of record NC_089844.1, read on the forward strand.
TGCGCGCACACATACACACACATACTCATGCGCACACACACACGCACGCACTCATACGCACATACTCATACGCACGCACTCATACGCACGCACTCACACGCACTCGCATGCACGCACTCATACGCACGCACATATACGCACGCACGCACACATACGCACGCACGCACACATACGCACGCACGCACACGTACGCACGCACGCACACGTACGCACGCACGCACACGTGCACACGTACGCACGCACACATACGCACGCACGCACACGCACGCACACATACGCACGCACGCACACATACGCACGCACATACGCACGCACGCACACATACGCACGCACGCGCACGCACACGCACGCATACGCACGCACGCACGCATACGCACGCACGCATACGCACGCACGCATACGCACGCACGCATACGCACGCACGCATACGCACGCACGCATACGCACGCACACATACGCACGCACGCACACATACGCACGCACGCACACATACGCACGCACGCACACATACGCACGCACGCACGCACACATACGCACGCACGCACACATACGCACGCACGCACACATACGCACGCACACACACATACGCACGCACACACACATACGCACACACACACACACACATACACGCACACGCATACGCACACGCATACACACACGCATACACACACGCACACGCATACACACACGCATACGCATACACACACACACACATATACACACCCTACTGGTCAAACGTTTTAGAACACCAATTTTTCCAGTTCTTATTGATATTTATAGTTTAATGTGTAAAATGTACTTTGAAATGAAAGCAGAGAACAAGCTAAGATGAATGATAATGGAGTAACTTCTTGTTTAATCTGGGTCTTTGACCCTTCCCAGTCGCCCCTCCAGCTGATATGGGAGCTCCACACCATCCAGGCATTCTTTCTACAATTGCACTCATATTGTTGCAGAAGTTCCCACAAATGTGCTGCACTTGGAGGTCTCATTCCTTTCACCCTTCTGTCCAGTTCATCCCAAGGAGGCTCAGTGGGGCTTAAGTCTGGAGCTGCAGGCCGTTCCGTTCTTTGTGGCCTGCCGGCTGCTTCTCGTCTTAAGTAGTTTAAGGTTTTTTTCATATATTTATACATGATAGTGTATAAAAAAAGAAAAAACCACCAAACCGCGTACAATTACATAAAATATTCACTGCGGGGATGAAGGGAGTCCCCGCTGCGACTGTCACAGCTGCAGCAGAGCATCGCAGAGTTCTCCCACTGCTGCCCCCGGCCCCATTAAAAACCATGGGGGATCTCGCGGAAAGTAGAACATGCCGCGATTTGTTTCCTGCATCATATCGCAACATGGTGCCATGCAGAAAACCATCACTAATGTCAACGACCCCATTCAAAACAATGGGCTTCACATTCGTGGGTCTCGCAACGCACAAATCTCTCCAGTGTGAAGGCAGCCTAGGAAGATTTGAGGTGTAATAAAACTTTTGAGCGGGGGTGCAGAAGTCCCTTCTTTGGCATCTTGAATTATTTTGTAGATGTGCATCAGGGAAACCTTGAATCCCTTCAAGCGATTGCAGTTAATTAAGAAACCCACAAGAAGCGGAGATCAGAGATGGGTGTTTGCTGTGAGGGGAATTTTGGATGTAAAAGAGGAATTATGGAAACTGATGGTTTGCTTGGCCCCCCACCTAGCCTGAGATCAGGGGACCCATACCCGCTCCCCTCATCCACAGTGACCTGAGATGGAATGGAGTGCTGATCACACTTTCAATGGAAGGGAAATGCTGGATGTCAAGCCCTTTGTACTCTGCGACCTCCAGCAGTTCCATGGAAGGTGTTCTCGGGATCATTGGGGGTCTCAGCACTTGGAGCATCACCTATCCGCTAGATGCCTAAGCATCGCAGGTTGGGCAGATAGAAAGCATGATGAACGTCGGACCCCGATACAAACTGGACTTGCTGTTAAGTGATTGCTGGGACGTATTTTATATTGTATCGGGAACTGTGCAAACACTGGCTCTACTGGATGCTGAATAGTGAGAAGATGCTCTCCTTCAGGCCACGTAACCCCCATTTCCTCCTATGATCGTCCGGCCGCTGTCGGTGCAGTGGGGCTGGACGTCCTCATGGGGATCGGGGCAGGAAGTGCCCTAGATAAGGGCTTCACTCCCATTGACATGCCGGACAGTCGATCGCCAGGGATCCTGAGCAGCGGGGCCCCAGGTATTAACTATTGATGACTTATCCTGAGGATGGCTCATCAATAGTCTTTGCCTGGAAAACCCCTTTAAATTATTCACTTATGTTATTTAGGGCTGCCAACCTGACCTTATTTTTTTATTTTTTTTTTTTGGGCAACATGTCCAAAAATCACCAACAGATTAAAACACTTTTTTTATACAGATCCATCGGAAACCCATAAAGATTCTAAGCGATTACATCGACCGCTTACACCCGACTCTGGAGACTTGTTGGCAGCCCTGCTGTTAAAGGGATCGTTCTGTTGTAAACTAGTGATCGTCTTCTCTGTGGGATAGGCCATCACTAGATCAGTAGGAATCCGCCGCCTTGGTCACCTGCCAGTTGGTGTGCTTGTGCACTGTGCTATGATCCGCAGGAAGCAGACAGCTCCATTCTGACCACAATGGTCAGTTTTGGTATTGGAGGCCAAGTCCCTATTGACGTGAATGGGAACTTTGCCCTTCACAGTTATAGACTAAAATAATAATTCTTTAATTAGATCCTTTAAAAACACATATGGGCTACTTTCAGCATACACAACATAAAGACCAAAGGGTATCACGGTATCCTTTCCATACAGAAAGTCTCTGTTTTCGGTCGTGAGACTACTCGGCCTCCAGGCCAGAAGGTAAAGCTGGACAGCCGTGTGGTAGTTACAGATAGTGCATATGGCCGCTGATGAGTCAGTTAGAGTGTAATTGACTAATATTCAAAGAGAACCTTACAGAACTTGAGGGTTGATCAGGTCTCAGTGATGATAGAAATAGTAGTCATTAATATCTCAGGACTTAAAGGGGTTAAGAAAAAAAAGTGAGTCTATACACTTCTGTATGGCCATATTAATGCACTTTGTAATGTACATTGTGCATTAAATATGAGCCATACAGAAGTTATTCACTTACCTGCTCCGTTGCTGGCGTCCTCGTCTCCATGGCTCCGTCTAACTTCAGCGTCTAATCGGCCGATTAGATGCGCTTGCGCAGTCCGGTCTTCTCCCTTCTGAATGGGGCCGCTCGTGCCTGAGAGCTGCTCCTCGTAGCTCCGCCCCGTCACGTGTGCCGATTCCAGCCAATCAGGAGGCTGGAATCGGCATGTGACGGGGCGGAGCTACGCGATGACGCGTACAAGGGGGCGGAGCCAAAACACCGCTGCTGCCAAGCCGAAGGGAGAAGACCCATCTGCGCAAGCGCGTCTAAAAAAGCAAGAAGACACCGAAATTAGACGGAGCCATGGAGACGGGGACGCCAGCAACTGAGCAGGTAAGTGAATAACTTCTGTATGGCTCATAATTAATGCACGATGTACATTACAAAGTGCATTAATATGGCCATACAGAAGTGTATAGACTCACTTTTTTTTCTTAACCCCTTTAAGTCCTGAGATATTAATGACTACTATTTCTATCATCACTGAGACCTGATCAACCCTCAAGTTCTGTAAGGTTCTCTTTGAATATTAGTCAATTACACTCTGACTGACTTCTCAGCGGCCATATGCACTATCTGTAACTACCACATGGCTATCCAGCTTTACCTTCTGGCCTGGAGGCCGAGTAGTCTCACGACCGGAATTAGAGCCTTTCTGTATGGAAAGGATACCGTGATACCCCTTGGTCTTTATGCTGTGTATGCTGAAAGTAGCCCATATGTGTTTTTAAAGGATCTAATTAAAGAATTATTATTTTAGTCTATAACTGTGAAGGGTGAAAATTAGTAAAACTATAGACTTTTTCCCGTTTCTGTGAATATGAATGGGAACTTTGCCTGCAATACCAAGCCTGGCCACTGCAGTGGAAACGGAGCTGTCTGCATCAATATAGCAAACAGTTGATTAGGGTTGGACTCATGCTGATCTGATATTGATGCCTTGTCATAAAGATAAGCTATCAATGTTTTACCAATGGGCAGCCCCAATAATGACTTGTCAGCAGTGATCATGTGTGGCGTTTGCCCTCTCGCCCGCTCTTTCCTCCTTTTGTTAGTCCACCCCCCTTTGCTGTGAACACCAATAAGCTGAAGGATTCAGTATTATCCTATTTATAATAATAAGCTTTATTTGTATAGCGCCCACATATTCCGCAGCGCTTATTTATTATGTTATGTGATTCTTTTTAGACTAAAGATGTGCAAAAAGCAATGGAAGAGAGAAAGTTTGAGGAAGCCATTCAGTTACGAGGAAGGTAAACCTGGGTGTCAGATGTGAACATTTAAAGGAGCTCCTCGGTTTGGCCGCTGTAGTCCGCTCTACGACTTCATTGTTTTATCAGAGTCCATTTGTTAAAAACCCTGAAGATACCTACCTGTTATGATAAGGTGTAACCCTACTGCATGCTAATGGGGTCCGGTGGGTGGGCTGGGCTGTCTGCGGGTGAGGTATGGAATCTCACGCGTGTGCGGCTCATCTCGCCCTTCAGTAGGCAGATTCATTCCATATCCATTGGTTTCGGACCTTCCGGCTCATATGAGAATTCCTATGTTCCCCATAGCCCACTGGCAGAGAAAAGTGACCCCATTCACAGTATGGGGACAGGTTTCTGATCAGTGGAGGGTCTGACTACTAGGACCCTCAGACGTTTGGGACTCCTGTTCTTCAGATCTGAGTATTAGTGGAGCGGTGGTCACACATTCATACGGCTACTCCATTCATTTCAATGGAAGCACCAGAAATAGCAGAGTTGGCCCGCTCAGTAATTGGTAACCTAACCGAAACCCAAGATGAATAGAACAGCCTCTTCCCTAGCTCCAGTAAGGGTTCAAGTGGTCTGCGTTGGGGCGGTGTACCAGGGCTGCTCATACTCCCCTGATGAGGGCTGTTTTCTGTTTCTGCGGGGTAGATTGGCTATTCTGCTCACATACAACCTTTTTGATAGGAGTTTTGAAAATAACTGGAACATCTACAAGCTGCTTGCCCATCAAAAGCCGCCTGAAGAAAAGGTAATGGCAGTCCTAGCCCAGTTGTCTACTAGCCACTGACTAGTTTCTATAGACTAATGCACCCTACCCAGTCTAGCACTCTGATTGCTCAGTAACATGATGTCTTGCGTGTCCTGTGGGTGTTTCAGGGTTTCCACCAGGAGAAGCGGTTTAGGGGTTTTGTCTCTGATTAATGGGTCAGGGTGGTATGGTTACTTCTTGGGGTGAGCGTCTACTGAGGAGACTTATAAGGCCATCCATGCTACTCTGGGAAATATGCAAATGAGGAGATGGAACAAGGCCTCTACAGCTCCTCCTATTGGAAGGCTGCGTTCCTGTATGTTAACAAGCCTCGTTACGATGACTGACTTAGGTGGTTACACCCTCCGTCTGGAGAAGGCTTTGGCTCATATTCCCAGACTGTCTCAGGGGTTTGCCCCTCACCAGTGTGCAGTGGGTTTGCTGGGCGAGGGGGCGCTGCAGAGCTATTGTCCCATCTTCGTATCTGCAGCGCGGCCCTATAAGTCTCTACCTTAAGTCCCAGAGAATGTATGGCTGCAGTTGTCCTGACATGGATGGTGGATGGACTAACGAGTGGTACCTATCAGGCGGTCATAGTATACTTTGGTTTCTTGCTGCTGGGGTTCTCGTAGGAGTCATGCTAGTAAGTTTTGCCATTTATTTCTACCCTGCAGAGTAACTTCAGTATTGCCATTCTGAATGTGGGCGCTCCAGCTGCTGGGATGAATGCCGCTGTCCGATCTGCTGTGAGAATTGGCATTTCGGAGGGCCATAAGATCTACACTGTAAATGATGGCTTTGAAGGGCTGTCAAAAGGACAGGTAATATACTGCCTTTAGGAACATCTGTTGGCGGTCATATAATCCTAGTGCTGCCAGTAGGTGCCGGCGCCATGTCTGCGGTTATGGAGAGTCCATAGATGCCTTCATCAGTTTTCAGTTGGGTCCCATTCCTTAATAGCATCACGTGACAGGCGCAAATTACCCCTGACCGTCCGATGGGCACCCGCCTCTGTCTGCAGTCCGGGCTCACTCCTGTCCCATCCCCTGAAATACCGCCCCTTACTGTTCTAAGTGACGTCCCCAGCTCCGCCCTCTGGGCGTGTCACGTGTCCCACTGCAATATTTGCACCGCTCTGAGCGATCGGGTGCATGCGTGGTGATGTCAGTGCAGCTGAGAAGCCATGCACCCAATCGCTCAAAGCGGCACACACATTGCGGTGGGACATGTGACACACCCAGTGGGCGGAGCTGGAGGCGGCACTTAGAACAGTAAGGGGCGCTATTTCAGGGGATGGGACAGGAGTGAGCCCGGACTGCAGACAGGCGGGTGCCCGTCGGATGGTCTGGGGTAATTTACGTATGTCACGTGACACTATTCAGGAGGGATCTCCCAGTATTCAGGAGGGATCTGTAGACTCTCCATAACCGCAGACATGGCGCCGGTATCCGTATGGCCGCCGACCGGCTTCTGGACTTCTTTTAACTTCACTTTAAGAAACAGTAAAACGAGGTTTGATACACTCAGATCAAAAACTGTTCCCTTACTTGACACAACTTTGGATGTGAGTCTAGAGGAGAATGTTCTGTTTGTGTCCTAGATTACTGAAGTGGGCTGGCACGATGTCGCTGGGTGGCTGGGCCGCGGCGGCTCCATGCTGGGAACAAAAAGGTATGTGCCAAAATCTGAAAATAAGGATGCGTTCTGCAACCCCCCTCAGTCGCCTTACATTTGGGGACAGCCCTCCCTAAAATGTTGTGGGGTTTTGTGGGTTTTTTGTTTTTTCTGTAGATTTTGACTTTGTCATTGTAACTCGGTCACCAGAAGTACATTTTAACCTCTTGGTGACAGAACTAAAGTCCCGCGAAACAAAGTGGGTCTATACACTTCTGTATGGCCATATTAATGCACTTTGTAATGTACATTGTGCATTAATTATGAGCCATACAGAAGTTATAAAAAGTTTTTTACTTACCTGCTCCGTTGCTGGCGTCCTCGTCTCCATGGTGCCGACTAATTTTCGGCCTCTAATGGCCAAATTAGCCGCGCTTGCGCAGTCTGGGTCTCCTGCTGTCTTCAATGGGGCCGCTCGTGCAGAATGCCGACTCCGTGTAGCTCCGCCCCGTCACGTGCCGATTCCAGCCAATCAGGAGGCTGGAATCGGCAATGGACCGCACAGAAGCCCTGTGGTCCACAGAAAGAGAGGATCCCGGCGGCCATCTTCAGCAGGTGAGTATGAAGACGCCGGACCGCCGGGATTCGGGTAAGTACTACCCGGTTTGTTTTTTTAACCCCTGCATCGGGGTTGTCTCGCGCCGAACGGGGAAGGGGGGGGGGGGGGGGGGGGTTTGGTAAAAAAAAAAAAAAAAAAACGTTTCGGCGCGGGACAACCCCTTTAAGAGCCAGTAAGTAGTGTCCCCTTCTGTGTTTCAGCTGTTTTAACCTTTTCCCGCCCCTTTTAGCTGTATGACCCCTGTTTTATTTCGTGGGACACGTTCTAGCTTTTATAGGATCTAATTACAGCTTCATATAATTAATTGACTTTTTCTTTTTTTCAAAAATGTGAGGAAAAAAAGCTTTCTAACTGATAAACGGATCTGTCAAAAAACGGCTAGTTTCCATTTGCATCAGTTAGACATCCGATACAATCCGTTATTAATGAATCCGGTTTTGTTTGTTTTTAACTAAATGCAGCTCTATTTGGCAACTGCACTGCGCGGTCTGAGTCCCGGTACCAGTTGTGTCGGGCTGATAGTAGGGTTTGTGTGTAGCGCAGACCATGTGATGCCATTTGGACCCCAGCATCTACAAGGCACTTTGCAGGTTGGTGGTTGGCTCTCATGGCATGGGTTGGGTCCACTGGTCCATCTAAACACATTGACCAATGCCGGCTACATTTCACTGCTTGGAGACCATTTTCAGCCCTTCATGTCCCTCACTTTGCGCCCAAGATATCCAGAACAGATTCAAGCAGCATTCTGGAGAGTTCCCATGAATGATGCGGCCTGCATGTTTCACCCCATGTGAGCCCAAGCAAGCATTTATGGGTTGTGATGGAGAGGTCCATTCATACCACGCAGCTGTGTGTGGCTATCTGGGCACCTCAACATCCAGATGTCTTCTGTCCACTTGTCGAATCGACGTCACGTTGAGTTGCTGCACTTCTCTTGGCTAGATGGGGTTCTACATATTCGTTCCTGTCCCATGACTTCTGGCACATCAGTGTATGTCCGTCTTGCATGCTCCATTTACAAATCCAATCTTGCACAAAAAAACTGCAGCCAACTGCCTCCTCCTACCCGGTGTGTAGCAGAAAGTGTCAGCGGAGGAGTGTAGCTCTTGTTGAATGGACATGGTGCTTATTTGCATAAAGTTTGGCTAATTATGTTTTTACATTATGTTTTAAAGAACCATTCCGAAGAAATGTATGCAGGACATAGTGGAGAACATAAGGAGTTATAACATCCACGCTCTTTTGGTCATTGGGGGATTTGAGGTAAATGAAATTATCGCAGAAAATTACAGCAAAAATGTAGATTTTCCACAATATTGTATTGATTCAGAGACATTCTAGCTGTGCCGAAGGGACACCACTCCCCTTGCTGACTGCCCTCCACAAGACCGTACCGCCAGCCCACCTGACTACCAGCTCCATTACTCCTGGTGCTCACATCTCACAAAGACTGAGCCAGCTCAGTATTCTCAGGAGATGAAACCTTTACTGAACTATTGTAACTGGAATCTGTCGCCGACTTTTAGTCCGAGGAGGCGGGCTGCGGGCGGGGCTAGGAGGAGGCGGGCTGCGGGCGGGGCTGGGAGGCTGCGGGCGGGGCTGGGAGGAGGCGGGCTGCGGGCGGGGCTGGGAGGAGGCGGGCTGCGGGCGGGGCTGGGAGGCTGCGGGCGGGGCTGGGAGGAGGCGGGCTGCGGGCGGGGCTGGGAGGAGGCGGGCTGCGGGCGGGGCTGGGAGGAGGCGGGCTGCGGGCGGGGCTGGGAGGAGGCGGGCCACGGGAAGGTAAGGGTTATACTTGCCTTACCCCGATGTCAGTGTTGCTAATAGTCCTCCGAAACTAATTTTACTGTTACACTTACTGTTAGGCAATGAATACCCAGCTACCCATAGAGAACCCAGTACTTGAGGAACCCTGTTGGACGTATTAATGTATTAAAGAGTATTCCCTCTTGGAGAACCCCGTTAAAGAAGCGACCCTACAGGACGTGTCCGCTGTGCGTTCTAGCTGTGGCAGGGGAGACCTTCCCACAACATACAGATGACTGAGTGGGATCCTACCACCAGAGTCCACGGAGGCACTAAACCGGCCATACGTTAGATAATTGCCTGTAGGCTGGCTTATACAAGCAGACATAAATGACCTGATGTGTGGACATCCCACTGGTCAGCTTCTACTGACTCCGGGGTCTGATCAGGCCAGGTGAAGCCTTACTTCTGAATTGGTTCTGCTATAGTTCTTAGTTCGGTTATTTGGCACAATGCATTTCAGTCGGACCCGTCGACTCTTCAGGAACCAGTTGGCCAAATGCATAGATAGAGGAAAGGATGCACAATCACCCTTGTCCTGTCTAGATCACTTACTAGATAATGCTCTACAGCAAGCAGAAAAAAGAGCAAAAATCCCCGCGCTCACGGATCCCCAGGATTGGAAGAAGGCCTCTGCTACAACTGATAAACCTTCCATCAGATGCATAGACTGACAATATAATTTATACTAAGGTTCACTTCAGTTAACCTCTTAACGACCTCCAATACGCCTTGTGACGGCCTGTATTGGCAACCCCTCTTCGTACAGCATGGGCGTCAGCTGTTTATCACAGCTCACACCCGTGGGCAGCAGCTGCAATCGGGCGATCGCAGCTATTAACCCTTTAAATGTCGCTGTCAATTCTGACCGGCATTTAAATCCCCCGAACATCCCGTACAGTGCATGAGATTGCAGGGAGCCATACGGGTGTCATGGCGGCTGGGATTCTTCTGAAAGGCCCCAGGGCCGCTTTAGCAGGTTGCCTATCAAGCCTTCCCCCTTGGCTTGATAGACTGTCTGTCAAATTGCAGTATGACGGAATGCTATAGCATTCCGTCATACTGCAGGAGCGATCAGAGCATCGCTAGTTGCGGTTCCCCAGGGGGGCTAAAAAAAAAAAAAAAAGTAAAAATAAGATCAATACAGTTATATTAATTGTAAAAAAAGAAAAAAAAAAGAAGAGCTCGGACAGATATTCTTGAGTGTTTCTGCATTTTGAGGATTCTATGCTTCCTAAACTGTCTACCAATCTACTACTGAGCAATTAGGTAAGCTAATTTAATGATGTGCAGCCTATTGTGGGGGGGAGGGGGAGACACCGGACTTTGGGAGAGGTAAGCAGAACACACCCGCAGACTCAGCTCCTAGGTCTAAAAGTAGATGACGGTCTCTTTAACCTCTTCCCGCCGCAGGACATAAATGTACTTCCTGGCAGAGGGGTACTTAACGCAAAAGGATATGCATTTACGTCCTGTGGATAGTGTAAGATCATAAGAGATCCCGCACTTTCCAGCAGCGGCAGCCGGCTGTCACCGATAGCCGGCCCCCTGCTGCAACAGTGGGGGTGCATCGGAGCAGCAACCCCTGCTGTTAACCACTTCCCTGCCGCAATCTATGTAGCTCCCTCTGTGACGTCATCGGACTCTCGTGATGAAATCACAGAGAGCCTGTTGGGTTACCATGGCAACAGAACGCCGGTATGTGGTGCCCTGTATTAAAAAATAATAAAAAAAAAAAAAGTGGGCATTTTTTTGTGCAGAAAAGTAAAAAAAAAGCTTAAAATAATAATTTTTGGTATCATCGTAATCGTACCGACCCGCAGAAAAAGTGTCTTGTCATTTATGCTGCGTGATTAACGCTGTTAAAAAAAAAAGGAAAAAAAAATCAACCCAAAAATCTATGGCAGAATTGATGTGTTTTTCTCTCCCTGCGATCATAAAGTTTTACAATACGGTCAATGTACCCAAAAATGGCGCCGATAAAAACTACAGTTCGCCACACAAAAGCACGCCCTCGCACGGCCGCATCGACGGAGAAATATTTAGCTTTTGAAAAATTGAGATGAGAATCCGCCAAAAATCGTTGTCGTTGTGCCCAAAATAGGCCGCGTCCTTACGGGGTTAAAATATTAAAATGAGCAATGGCAGCGCTCCAGGAACAAGGTGGGAGATAAGATGATGCAGTAGTCGTAGGTGGGACCTATTAAATAACCCACGCCCCTGAACAGGGAGGGTCTGCTGCTTCTAGTCAGAGGGTTCCCATTTGATGTACCTGTCCCGCTCCTCCGGACCCCCAGGAGAGCGTCAGCGGGGCCCGAATAAAGGATCGGAGAGCATGTATGAAGAGATAGAAAAACGATGTGACCACTACTGATCCCTAAGATCTCGCCACTTCATGCAAGCGCATTGCCTTGTTCCTTGCGTGCGGCGTTCCGTAGGTCCGGTCACATGGCTGGCTCTCCTGTCCCTGTGCTACCTGTGTATTTCACATGGACCCATTACCACCTGCAGGATCGGGCCGCTCACATAGGATATGCTGGGACTAAACTAAACCTCACCTAATCAGGTGTGATTCCTGGGCCAGAGGAGCGCTGCATGTATGCCATGATCCCCACACCGCTGGAGAATCTGCCGCAGCTCGCAAATGGCTACACGGTACAACGCATTGCTACCACTCGAGTGTGTCAGCCGCCTGCGCATACACTAACCATACACTATGCTGCGGCATGCAGACAACATTGTATCCCCTAGCTTACTGCTTACTTACTTTCATATGGGCCAGGGGGTCATGGGATCTATCAGTCTTGGCTAGAAGTTACTCAAACACGAGTGCAAAGTTGGTAAGTTGTCTGTCTGCCCTTCAGGGCCTTTTTCATTGATGGATCCAGTAGAATGGCCGCCAAGGTTTATATACCCGTGACCATTGAAAGTCTCAAGAAAAAATCTGCAATATGGTTCACCTGAAACGGCGAATCCTGCCGTGCTGTGGAAATCCCAGCCGCAGCTCCTCCATCCAGCAGAATGGTGGACACAGCGACTATCTCATGGAGTTTAGTGAGGGCAGCGTGCACAGCTGATGCTTCCAGGGCGTTTCTGGGGAAGCTAGCCAGGAACGACATGTTACATGATGCCTCCACAATATCGCTGGAAGCCTCTCCTCCACCCAAACATTCAGCCTCCCTGCCAGTTCCTGCTTTCCCTGTGTAATAATGGGCGCATTGACTTCCCCGGTGTGATCCGTGCCCCCTTACTCCTTCACCTCCTCTGGACGGGGGATTTATTTTCCCGTTGACCTGGCTTGGTGACGGCTGAGTTTTTGTAATAGTACTGTTTGACGTATGAACCTTTTTGCCGTGTTTTTGGATCAATGCCGTTCGCAGCCTTGTGTAGCGGAGATCTTCCTCCTCCTTGCAGCAGCGATCGCTCGGTGATCCCCGCTGATGCTGTTAGGGGATTGTCATTGAGACTATTGCATTCTGCAGGCTTATGAAGGAGTCTTACAGCTTGTTGAGGCGCGGGAACAATATGAAGAACTCTGCATCGTCATGTGTGTCATCCCTGCTACTATCAGCAACAACGTACCGGGAACTGATTACAGTATCGGCTCAGACACGGCTGTTAATGCTGCCATGGAGGTAAGTGCAATGCGTGTTCAGTGTTACTGTCTGGTCGGCGGAGGGGCTGGGGCTTTTGATTAGTAGCGCTATTCGATTTAAGGAGCCGTTCAGACGAGTACATTGTGCTGTGGACCCATTAAAATAAAGTGGTGCATTCAGAAAGGTGTTTTTTACGTGGATCACTAGTCTAAGTTTAAAAAAATAAGAATTGCAGCATGTTTTATTTTTGTCCTTCACAGAGTTAAGTCTATGGGAGCATCTAAAAAGTGCAGCGGATGTTAAATGTGAACGTATTCTGCCTTACACAGGGCTTAATATAGATTAGTCCAAAGCTCATAGAAGCAGCGTTTCCCAGGGACCATATTTAGTAATTGTATCCACATTTATGTATTCTCAATGTAAGCAACACATTGCATTACATGTCCGTTCATCAATGTTAGACCTTCCTTCGTGTTGTCTCTTGTAATTGGACACTATGCCTTTCTTTGCTCTACCTTTTGCCACATAAATCCAGCACTGGGCTAGGCCCCTCAGAAAGAGCACAGAGGGTGACTTCACATAGTTCTTTCTCTGATGATGATCGTTAATTAGTTTGGACACATAATAGAACTAGGATCCCGGTAGCCTTGTTGATGAATCAAAATTTAAAGGAGCATTCCAACACGTGCATGTGCGCTCATCTTTGACACCTGTTGCTAGCAGGCAGTGGGGAAAATCAGTTCGGTCCTTGCTTTTTTTCTTTTTGGGTCTGCAAAAAAAAAAAAAAACACCTACACAACAAAAATGTATACAATATGCACTCACAATGAAATCGGTGCATTTTTCAGGCAATGAAGTTGCATACACTGGTGTAAATGAAGCCCAATGTCCAACACACGGACAATGTAAGACTAGATTCAAAGCAGCGGCGTACTCGCTGGACAAACTGCATGGCTTGGCACTGGTCTATTTCATGTAACGCTGTGCGGTTAGAAACTCTTTGGCACTATAAAAAAAAGTTGGCTTCATATCAGGAGCAAAGTAGCCACAGTAAAGCAAAGGGATGTATACGCTGGGCAGAGGGGAAGGTGTGGAGAGCCATAGAGGCATATTATGGGGGTGGGGGATTGGATCAGGTGGTTTGGTCTGCCTCCATAAAGAGGTGCATTTTTTTTTTTTTAAAGGAGCGTCTGAAGTTCCGTGCATCAGGGATTGTTTGGATGTTTTAGGGTAGAGCGTTCCAGAGGACCGATGCTGCTCTAGAGAAGTCCTGGAGACAAGTGTGTGAGATTCATATTAAAGGGGCATTTAGTCTGAGTTAGCAGAGTAGAGCGCACAGGCTGGGTGATGTACGGACAGGAGGGAAGTGATGTATAGTGGTGCTACGCCATGGAGAGCTTTGTGGATGTGGGTGAGGATGATTTTGAATTGAGTACTGGATGGGCGGGCAGCCAGTGCAGAGACTGGCATAGCGCAGAGGCATCTGAATAGGAAGAGTAGCCTGGCTGCCGTGTTTAGTATGGACTGGAGAGGGAAGAGTCTGGTGCGGGGAAGGCCCACGAGCAGTGAGTTGCAGCAGTCGAGATGGGAGTGGATGAGGGTGACCACTAGTGTCTGTAGCGTGTCTGTGGTGAGGAACTGATGGATTTTAGCGATATTCCTTAGGAGCAGGTGGCATGTGCGGACCAGAGATTGGATAAGGGGGGTAAAAGAAAGGTCAGAGTCCAGTGTGACCTCAAGGCAGTGGGCGTGCTGCCTGGGGGATTATGAGGGTGCAGAGGACTGGATACGAGAAAGTGAGTTTTTGAGAGGTTAAAGGGGTTGTCCCGCGCCGAAACGGGTTTTTTTTTTTGTCAATAGCCCCCCCCCCCCCCCCCCCCCCCCCGTTCGGCGCGAGACAACCCCGATGCAGGGGTAAAAAAAAAAAAACGTCCAGTACTTACCCGAATCCCCGCGCTCCCGCGACTTCTTACTTACCTTAGTAAGATGGCCGCCGGGATCTTCACCCACGATGCAACGCGGCTCTTCTCCCATGGTGCACCATGGGCTCTGTGCGCTCCATTGCCGATTCCAGCCTCCTGATTGGCTGGAATCGGCACGTGACGGGGCGGAGCTACGAGGAGCCGCTCTCCGGCACGAGCGGCCCCATTCGGAAGGGAGAAGACTGGACTGCGCAAGCGCGTCTAATCGGGCGATTAGACGCTGAAATTAGACGGCACCATGGAGACGGGGACGCCAGCAACGGAACAGGTAAGTGAATAACTTCTGTATGGCTCATAATTAATGCACAATGTACATTACAAAGTGCATTAATATGGCCATACAGAAGTGTATAACCCCACTTGCTTTCACGGGACAACCCACTTAAGTTTGAGAAAAAAGGACATGGTATTAGAGACAGAGGATAGACAATTGGTGATGTTTTGGAGGAATCTTGCTAGATGTCACGTGAAGAGTTGTATAGCTGGGTGTTGTCAGCATAGAGGAGATATTGGAGGCCAAATCTGCAAATAGTTTGCCCTATAGGGGCTGTGTAGATGGAGAAGAGGAGGGAAGCTCAACAGCGAGGGGGAGCTGAGAGGAGGTAGAGTCAGCAAAGGAAACTCTGAAAGAACTGTTAGAGAAGTAGGAGGAGAACTAGGAGAGAGCAGTGTCCTTTAGGCCAATGGACTGAAGCATAGCAAGGAGGAGGTCATGGTCAACAGTGTCAAACACAGCAGACGGTTCGAGGAGGACTTAGTACCACTTTTCAGATGTTTTTTTCGTTTTTATCTTCAAAATGAGTGGCAAGCTGTCTGGCACTGAGGTCGGTCACGGGGGCCTGTTCTTTGGGGCTGAGGAGGTAGTGGAGTGTGTTTAAAGTTGTTTGGGGGAGACGAGGAAGGTGAAATAAATTTGTTTGGCATTGTGGAGGCCCAGGTCGTAGGTTTTAAGCATGAATTTAAAGTGGAGAAAGTCTGAGGGCAGCTTTGATTTTCTCCTCAGCCATTCAGCGCACCTAGAGCATTGCCAGATGAAGCGCATTTGGGACGTGAGTCAAGGTTTCCATGGACTGTGATGGACGGTTCGGATCACGGGGCTGCCGCTTCATCCAGGACGCATCTGAGGGTGGTGGAGTAGTGTTGAGCGGCCATATTGGTGCATGAGAGGAGAGAGATGCGGGACAGGGAAGACTGGATGGTCTCACAAACTATTGGGTATGGATGGTCTGGAAATGTGATAGACAAGAGGATCTGGGGGGATACTGGGGTGTCTAATGGAGAAGGAGAGGAGGTTATGGTCCAAGAGTTGGAGGCAGGAGTTGGCAAAGTAGGAGGCAGCACAGAGGCAGAGGAAAATTAAATTGAGAGTGTTGTCTCTGAGTGGGGGAGTCCGAGTTGTGACAGAGGGAGGAGGTTAAAAGCTGGGAGGGAGATGGGGTCATTAGTGAGGATATTGAAGTCACTGAGGATGAGAGTTGGGATTTCACAGGATAGAGGGTGGGGGAGCCAGGCAGCGAAGTGATTGAGGAACAGACAGGTGGGGCCTAAAAGGCTGGTAGATAACTGCGACGCACAGGGGCAGCAGACAGAAGAGTCGTAAGGTGTTGACTTCGAAGGACTGGGAGGTGAGCAAGGGAACCGAGGGAGTAACCTGGAAGGCAGTGTTTGGCCAGAGAATGCCTACCCTCCGCCGTGTCTGTCATCCGATCTGGAGGTGTGAGAGAACTGCAGGTCACCATAGGACAATGCAGCGTGGGAAGTGGAGTCAGACTGCTGTATCCACGTTTCGGTGAGGGCGAGCCGGTCGAGGCGTTTAGTGATGACGAGGCTGTAAATGGTTGTGAGTTTGTTGCAGACGGAATGGGAGTTCCAGAGGGTGCATTGGTGTGAAGCGTGGGCTAGCGGTTGAGCTTGGGGGGTGGCTTGGTATGGTTGGGGGGGGGGGGGAGATTTTGGTAGGGAGCAGTACAGGGTGGGCCAGGGTTGGTGGGATATGTCCCTGGCAGCTAGGAGTAATAGGGTAGCGAGGGTGAGCCAGTGGTTAGGGGATTGTTGAGGGTGGTTGTGGTGTTTCTTGGCAGTTTGAGAAGGATGGAGGCATTTGGGGGAGGAGAGGAGAGAGGGACTGATGTGGATAGACTGTTGGGGGTGGGCAAAGGGAGAAAGTGTTAAGGCTAGCAGTGAGGAAGGTGATAGAGGCCATGGCATAAATGAGGCTTTTGATGTGCAGGGTGTGAGTGATAATGTAGTCTAACCTGCCCCGCTGAGCTGCCATATCTACAAGTGCAACTCGTTCCATTAGGCAGGTAGGTAGGTTAGGAAGGTAGGTAGGTTAGGCAGGGTATACGTGTAGCAGGCTATAGCATGTTATGAGGCGTAAGCAAATGGAGCGGTCAATACAGAAAATGGAGCACAGGCAAAAGCCTAAGCGGTGGAGTGTAGATGCAGTCCTTACAGATGAGCATAGGCATTAAGCGGTGGAGTGTGGATGCATCCTTGCAAATGAAGAGGTACATGCAGTAGGGGAAGGGGAAGCAGTCAGTACTGGTTAATTAAGCGTGCATGATGAGTGACGAGAGTGGTGAAGCAGCCATTTCGGGTGATAGGGCAAATGGAATGGGGCAGGGGTTCGGGAGGAGGCAGCCTTTAAGAGCTCGTACCCTGGCGTCCGGCCTCAGTGGAAGTACATCGTTACGGAAGCTGTCGGTCTAGCAGCTCAGCAGCACTGGTGCAGTCCCTTCTCCTGGAGGACCCTCGCAGCGAACCAATGAGTGTGAAGGTGACCGAAGGCGTCTCTGACTTCAGACTACGCCTCCAGTTGTTCAAAAATGTACTTCTCCGACTAATGGCTTCTTTTTTCTTTCCTGCTGTTTTAAGAGCTGCGATCGCATTAAACAATCTGCTTCTGGCACAAAGCGCCGTGTCTTCATCGTGGAGACCATGGGTGGATACTGCGGGTATCTTGCCACTGTGGCTGGTATAGCTGTTGGCGCCGACGCTGCTTACATTTATGAGGATAAATTCAACATTCATGACTTGAGGGTGAGTTACAAGTGTAAAAACGTAAGCGGTGGCGCATCGCTCGGGTATGGTTGGGGTATTGACTGCATTGTATGTTTGTCTCTAAGGCCACTCAATACACCTTGTAAACGTTTTTAACGCACCCCATTATTACACTGGGTGACGAGGTGCTTCAAAAAGCACTTTAATAGAACATCGTGTTCGTTTAGCGCGGCGTTAGAATTTTTTTTTTCCCCCTTTGTTTCTTTTTTTTTCCGTTGTTTTTCGTTTTTTTTAGGGTTTTTTTTTTTAATTTGAAGCTTATTGTATTGTTTTTCACATAAGGGACCGCTGCACAAGGCGCTGCAAGCTGCGGTAAAACTCTGCACCAAAATCCGTAGGCGACCTGCAGAATTTGATGCAGAATTGAAAAAGCTTAAAACCTGCCGGCAATTCTGCAGTCAGACCGGAGGAGTTTGTGGAATTCTGCAGCTGTGGATTTGGCTGCGTGCTGCGGGGTCGCACTGTCCTCTGACAGGTCCCTAAGGTAACTAAACAAGCTGATGTAACTGAAGCCCAGAAGGTAGCCCTACTTTTATATGAAGGTGTAGCATACAGACATTCTAACGTGGACACTGATAGAATGCGCTGTAATTAATGGATATGGGGTAAATGCCTGCGCTACATCCATCTTATCTCCTTGTATCTTCAGTCTAATGTGGAGCACCTGACCGAGAAGATGAAGACCGATATTCAGAGAGGACTGGTGCTGAGGTATGGCTGATCACAGAGCATTACTCATGACGGAGGACGCAGGTTTTATTCAAGGGTCCGAAGAATGTTTATGGAGAAAATATCTAGAAATTGTGATTCTAGGGGTTGTCATGTTACGGGACAACATTACCAATATCCCACCAACTGTGCAAAACTGTTCTCAGTAAGATAAGCCAAGTCATCTTATAGATGTAAGACCTCTTACTGCCTAACAAATATACATGATGTTATAGCGAGCTTTCAGATCTTCTTTGGACCCTTCATCAGGCTAAATGAAACTGATTTGGATTCTGTGTATGTGAGCAGCATTTAAATCATGCTCTTTCGGGGGTCAGTCCGTCGTGCCCTCCCGTGGGTCGGAGGTCAGGTCGTCGTGCCCTCCCGTGGGTCGGAGGTCAGGTCGTCGTTCCCTCCCGTGGGTCGGGTCGTCGTTCCCTCCCGTGGGTCGGGGTCGGGTCGTCGTGCCCTCCCGTGGGTCGGGTCGTTGTGCCCTCCCGTGGGTCGGGTCGTCGTGCCCTCCCGTGGGTCGGGGTCGGGTCGTCGTGCCCTCCCGTGGGTTGGGTCGTCGTGCCCTCCCGTAGTTCGGGGTCGGGTCGTCGTGCCCTCCCGTGATACATCGAGTCTCATATGATTCAGGATTTCTCTGTATGTAACTCTCGCCGTCCCGGGTATACACAGCAGCTTTCACCAACACTGCAGCTCCAACGCATTAATCCTCCTTCTATCGGCTTCCCTTGCAGTCCATCTTTCACATCCATACATGGCTCCGGGGAAAAGAGTGGTTTGCACTACCCTGCGTTTAGTTGCGATGCCAATATCCATGATTATCATTGTGCTTCTCCCCAGTGCTATCCTACGTTTTCTCTCTGGCATAGATTCTCCAGCAATTTCCAAACCAAGGAAGATGAAGTACTGCACCTCATTCTCGTTTTTTTTATTTGAATTTGGCCATTTTTTGCAGTTGTCATAACTTTAGTCTTTACATTCAGGTAGAGGCCCATTTTCTCACTTTCAGTCTTTATCTTGCATACCAGCTACTTCAGACCGGCTTCTGTTTCTGAAAGCAGAGTTGTGTCATCCGTATTAAGGAGATTGTTGATGTTTCTTCCACCTATTTTCACCCCGGTTTCCAATTCCTCTAGGTCCATTTTCTGCATGATCACTTCCGCATATAGGTTGAACAAGGAGGGTGAGAGGATGCAACCTTGTCAGACGCCTTTGCCCGTCCCAAACCAGTCTGTGTCCCCTTATCATCCTAGTATTTGACATACAGATGTAGAAGCACATATGTTACTCATGTACATTGTGTTACCCACGTGTCTTCTACAGGAACGAGAAATGCCATGACCACTACACCACAGAGTTCCTGCATAACCTGTACTCTGCGGAAGGAAAAGGCGTTTTCGACTGCCGTACGAATGTTCTTGGCCACCTGCAGCAGGTATGTACAGCTGCGCCACTAATCCATCAATCTGTCATTAACGTGATGAGGCTTTAGTACTGCGGAGGTCCCAGATCTTGGCCAACCGTGTGTTTTGTATGTGAATGTTTGACATGATCATATGACCACATAATTGTTCTGCTTGCTGTAGAATTGGCCAAAAATGGGAGTTTATCGTCCACTTTGAATCTGCAGTGCAGTAATTCCCAACCAGGGTGCCGCAAGGACCCGCCGGAAGGGGGGAGGGAGAAACAACATCCCCAAAAAGGAAATCCGAAATAAGCAATGTTAGAGATTAAGCACTTTGCTCCAGGATGTACAGTTATGTCATGGAGGTTCAGTGTTTGTATGGATTTGGGGTCCATCCCACGCCATACGATGCAAGTGATGCCCGCCCGCAGCAGCTGCCATCAGCACTCGCACTACTCGCGGCTGGTAACACTTTAAATGCCAATTCTGACAGTCCTCTTTTACATGCCGTGATCAGAGTTCGGGTCCCTGACGCTCCCCCACAATGAGATTGCAGGGGCTTATTCAGTTTTCATGGCAGCTGAGGGCCTTCTGAGCTGCCACTGCCGATGGCCTATGAAGTCATACCTGCGGCTGGCTTAATAGGCCGCCTGTCAGATTGTGCTTCAGTGTAATTTCTGTGGTATTACATAATACTGTAGGAACAATCAAATGATCACAAGTTCAAGTCCCCTAAGATGACTATAAAAACTTAAAAATTTTTTTTGTATTTTTGCAGTCATACCCATAGAATAAAATTGTCATTTTTGCTGCAGTTCATATGCCGTAACCGTCCCCACACCCTCCAACAACTCACCAAACTTATCATTAGCGGCACTCGCCAGTCATCCCGCTCCGGAGGGGCTCAGATAATGCACGGAATGGTGGAATTGTGATTTTTTTTAAATTTTTTTTATTTTACTCCTCTTATATAATGTCCAGAAAATCGTTATAAGAATTCGAACATGTCATATTGTAACAGTCAATAATAGGACATTAAGTAGTGCCATTGAAAAATAGAAGTTGTCCCGTGAGACCTAGCCCTCATACAGCGGTGGGGAGGAAAAAATGAAGAGGGGGAGCGGTAAGGGCCCTGCTCCCAGCTAATTGACAGCGGGCTAGGCAGCGGGACAGCATTGTCGGCAGAGCTGCCTATATATCTTTCTGTCTTTACACTAAGCTGGCCATTAGCCCTGTAAGAGATTGGGCAAGTGTAAGCGCCCTATGCAAGCTCCACCCACGACTGTCCTGCTGGCGCGGTGCATGTGTGTATGGGACAAGACAAAGTGTAAGAGTAAACTCAACCCCCTTCTCTTGGGGAAGAGAGGTATGTGTATGTTAGGGCGGGATGGAGGAGGCCTGCTCACACACCGCCGGGGAGGGTGGAGACATCTGGCAGAAGGGTAATGAGTGCTTTGAATGATGGTGGAGTGCTGGAAGTGATTACACTGCAGTAAGGAGAACTTTTTAGCCATTATTGAATTGTTGTAAAGATTTGCTTGGGGTCCTCTATATAAATGTAAAAAATAAATTCCCAGGGGTCCCCGATGGTTGGGAAACTTTGCTATAATGTGTCAACATATTATATCAAGTCCTTTCTGTAATCCAGGGTGGTGCTCCAACGCCTTTTGATCGAAACTATGGAACAAAACTTGGCGTTAAAGCGGTGTTGTGGATTTCTGAAAAACTTCGAGAGTCTTATCGAAGAGGTAAGTCTCCAGAATCGCTTTTTTTTTTCAGGTTTTAGTGACGCTGCTTAAATGGTCTGTCCGGTTGTAGACTAGTGATGGCCTATCCCGAGTACACTGTCTAGGGTCCCAGACAGCTCCGTTCTCACGGCAGTGGCCAGGCATGGTGTTGCAGGCCATTCACTTCAATGGTAACTTTGCTGTGTTTCCATTACAATGGCAATGCTTGTAATACAGCTGTCTGCTCCGTGTATTGAGTTTACCGACCTGGCATACAGCTGATCGACAGGTGGTCCCAAGTGACCGACTCTCACCAGTCTACTGTTGATGGCTTATCCTAAGAATAGTCCATCCTTCAATAGTTTACAACAGGACAACCCCATGATGACCGAGTATTCTGCACTCCTAGTGGTGGTTTATACCCTCCTTCCTCAGGTTTCTGACTTTTGTACATAATAGCTCGTTGTCCTGGAACATAAAGGAGTTTGTTGGCGGGGGGGGGGGGGGGGGGGGGCAGCAGAGTAGGTACTCTCCCCCCCACTGCGCTCTCCAGGCCAACGGTCTTCTGCTTACAAGCGCAGCAGCAGCTATTTGGGTTGTTTATCCATGTGACCACTGCAGCCAATAGAAGGCCAGACACAAGTGTGATTGCAACTTCTAATGTAGAAGCCACCGGCTTACGGGACATCCCAGGCCTTCTAGCTGGGTGACGTGGCGCTGAAACGGCGGGCCAGCGCCGCACTGAGTTTATTTATATAGTTTTGGGCACGGGGGACCCACAACAATAAAAGATGAAGAACTCCGAAAACTGAAATTCACTGTAAGGTGCAGCTTTTTCAGATGTGGATTGAGGTCACAGGACATAAGTTTGCATAAAGTGAGATCTGAGCCCGCACCATCCCAAAGCGGAGCCGGCCGCGTGTAGAGGGCTCACAGAGGACGCTCGCTATGTGCCATCATCAGCCCTATTGTGAGTGAAAAGAGCGTGTGCGCGTGCGATACCAAATTATATTGGCATCCTCGTATATGTAACAACCCGTATAGGACCAAAATAGGCGGCGCCACTAAGGGGTTTAACTATCTAGTTTTGCCTCGCCTTCCTACGCTGAGATAGGTTTCCTATGTTTGACCCCTTAGTGAGGTCAGTTAACGTGTATCGGCCATCACTAATGGGCTTTAACCCTTTTTTTTCTTTATTCTTCAGCCTCGTTTTTTCCTCCCCACTTATAAAAAATCACAAACCTTCTATTAACCCCTTCATGACATGGCCTATTTTGGGCTTAAGGACGCAACAATTTTTGGCGGATTTTCTTCTCCGTTTATCAAAAGTCATAACTTTTTTATTTTTCCGTCGACGCGGCCGTATGAGGGCTTGTTTTTTGCGTGGCGAACTGTAGTTTTTATCGGTGCCACTCTTGGGTACATAGACTATATTGTAAAACTTTTTTTTTTAATGATAGCAGGGAAAGAAAACGCATCAATTCTGCCATAGATTTTTTTATTTTTTTTTTACAGCGGTACTCATGCAGCATAAATGAGACATTCCATTTTTTCTGCGGACCGGTACGGTTACAACGATACCAAAATTCTTACATTTTTTTTTAGGTTTTCCCACTTTTCTGCAATAAAAACCCTTTTTCTGGGTAATCTTTTTTTTTTTTTCTAAATTGCTGCATTCAAAGTCCTGTAACTTTTTTTTATTTTTTTATGTACGCACTCTATGAGGGCTTATTTTTTGCGAGACGAGCTGTAGATTTTATTGGTACCATTTTGGGGTACATACGGCTTTTTTGATCACTTTTATTGCGTTTTTAGTGAGGCAAAATGGTAAAAATTAGCATTTTGCCATAGTTTTTTAGCGTTTTTTTCCGTGCACAGTCAAAAGCATGTGCAACTTATTGTACGCGTCGTTACGTACGCGACAATACCAAATATGTGGGGTTTTATTTTTTTTTAACCTTTTTTTTATGCTAATCTGAGAAAAAGCATTAAAAAATTTTTTTTTTAACTCTTTTATTTACATTTTTTTTTAATTCTTTTTTTAATCTTTGTTTTTTTTACACGGTTTGTGTCCCTCTGAGGGACTTTCACCACTGCCCTGATGATCGCTGGTATAAGGCATGGCAGAGCTACTGCTCTGCCATGCCTTATTGCTTGTACAGCGATTATAGGCACAGGCAATACAGGACGCCGGTGTCTGGCGTCCTGTTGCCATGGTGGCAGGCCGGGCTCTCACGATGACATTTCGAGTTCCGGCCGGAGACACAGAGGGAGCCGCGCTCCCTCTGTGAACTCTTTCCCTGCCGCGATCTACTTAGATCGCGGCAGGGAAGGGGTTAACAGCGGGGGATGCATCTCCGATGCCCCCCCGCTGTTGCAGCGGGACGCCGGCTGTGCCTGACAGCCGGCTCCCGCTGCGAGAGAGCGCGGGATCTTATGTGATCCCGCGCTATCTCCAGGACGTAAGTTTACGCCCTGTTGCGGGAAGTACCAGGCTGCCAGGACGTAAACTTACGCCCTGCAGCGGGAAGGGGTTAAAGGCTAATGCCCACGGACATGCTGTGTTAAATGATGCTCCCCTGCCCACGAGCGGAAATCAACTGTGATGGCAGCATGTTCTGTTCGCTGTGGTTTCCATTGCAGTCAGTTGAAGCCGTCAGTCCTGCGATACTTCCACTGTGAGCATTGCGGAAGTATCTTGGGAATCCGCGTCACCACCCAGCGCCGGCACGTCATATACTGTACTGTGCATGCTCGCCGGACGAGACACTCGCGGCAGATCCAGAGAGGTGAGTATAGGGTCTCCTGGGGGGCGCCGGGTCTGATTTTGCTGCAATAGTTCACAGGCGGAATCTGACCTGGCTGTGGGCATGAGGCCTAAAACATCAAAGATATAACGCAAGTTGTAATTAAATAGTGTAACTTGTCGTATTGTCCTTCGCTTAATCATTTAATCACATTTTTCTATAGCCTTAGAGGGAGCATCTGCCACCTCTCCGTATATCCCTCTCGTGTGAATATGCCTGAGGTCCTGGTTATGATAACCCCCCCCCCCCCCCCCCTTCCCGAAAATCAGGGGAGGTCTTCGTATCAGGGATCACAGTAGATGGAGTATCCCCTCTTACTGTACATCCCGCCAGCCAGAGAAAGGTGGGGGGGGGGGGTCATGAAAGGCCATCTATACCGCCAAGGTGGAGTAGAAATCTGCACGGTCTTCTCGATCCGAGCATCGCAGTCCCTCCATCTGTTTCATGCACCAATGGCCTCTATCCATGCTATTCTTGGGATCGCATTACTTTGTTCCCACTATCTGGGGATGA
This sequence comes from Eleutherodactylus coqui, assembly GCF_035609145.1. NCBI lineage: Eukaryota > Metazoa > Chordata > Amphibia > Anura > Eleutherodactylidae > Eleutherodactylus > Eleutherodactylus coqui. The sequence goes on from NC_089844.1 coordinate 207,071,982, forward strand.
TTCATCACATTGTCATGATAAAATGCCTTAACGAACCTTTATGTTTAGATATTCATCCCGGGAACATGAACAAAAGTGTCATCTCTGGGGTGATATCAGCTGAGGTTCTACATAGTGCCCTACATACCCTAGAGATGACTTGCCATAAGGGAGCTGTAAGCGGGCGCCCCACCAAATGTGCAACATTGAACCTGACAAGCACCCCCAGCCTTGGTCCAATATAAAGGGAAACCTTTTGTACAGTTTGGGTGGGGTCTGTACCATTGCCAGACTATTCTTAAAGTTGAGCTCTTGTAGCCTACTTGATACAGTCATCGTATAAGTCAGTATGTAGGATTTAACCAAAGAAAGACCAACCCAACCCTCTCCACTTCCCACCCAGCTAGGTTCAAAAGCTCTGCCTGTTCCTATAGTAGGAGTCCATAGACTAGAGAGAGCACATGTGTAGGCGCTTCAGGGGCAAGGCATAGTTTATCAAAGGGGGTTAAGATGTCAATATTACTACGTAGTTCAAAGTACTGGAACCAGGATACAGTTGGTAGATCCGAGTCACCCTTTAATTCAAGAAGAGTTCTCACACCCCGGGAGATGTCCCTTCACGGAGGGATGGAAGCTAAAGCTGTGCTAAAAGAGTCGGGTCAGTGGAATGGAATGGGGAGGGGGGAACGCAATTCCACCATCCTTGAAGGGTGTCCTACACCTTTTTTCAAGCCTATATACCTCCCAATGATGTGTCCCACTTACCCAAAAGTTCTCCTGTATATTCGGAGTACAGTTATTGGTAAACATGCAAAAGAAAGACCTTGTAGGCTTGAAAAAGGGGTGCAGAACACCCGAAATATGTTGCCAAAGAAATCCTCAGAAGAATGAACAGCCATGTTTAAGAGGCTCACGGCAATAGTTTCCTTAACCGACTAATCCGTGTTTTGTTCAGGATTTTCCATGGGGTTCACCAAACGAAGAGCGAGAGGGACATTTGATCACTGTGTATTGGCAGAGTTTGGACTCCTCTGATGTCTGTGTTTCTAAGGGCTCGTGTTGTAAATCATCTGTCCTATAGACTGATATTGGACTGCTGTAATATCTACAGACCCGGCCATGTACACGTAGCTCCTCTAGTCGCCCACTGTGAGTACTCTGCATGACATACCTGCTTGCTATCCACTAGGGGCTTGGCTGTTTGGCTTATGATCACTATTACCCATATGGCTTTATTAGGGCATGATAATTTCATCCTGTCTTGATACATTAAATTAGTCTGGTGCATAAACCATGCCATTGCAATCAAAATTAATCAGCCCCAATATTTCATTTTTTTTAGCTTTCCTCTTTTTTTTTTCTTTTTTGCAGCCAAAAGTTTGCAATCAAACAAGAACAATTTAAATTGCTCAGCACAATTAATATAAGCAGGGGCTTCTCCGCATTCACCACAAGATGCTACTGACCACTACAATCTCAAATGGCCGTATTTTTCCGTGTATAAGGCGCACCCACTTTTTTAACCCAAAATTAAAGAAAAGAACATTTTTAACCATAAAACAGAAAACCTTTTTATTTGGTAATAACCGCAGGTAACGTTTACATCCCAGCACTATATTATGCAGTGCGTTATGGGAATAAATCATATTCCAGAAGATTTCACTGATCTGCTCTAGATTGGTGATAATGAGAAGCTTCATGCATGAATATATGTATTTGAACTCACGGATGCTCTCCGTCAGCCCCCATACCCTTCTGGTTTATTGAAAGGAAGTACAATACAGTTATACTGAATATGACGCACCAATTACATGCATACCCCTCCCAACATCATAACTCATGATTGGCCTAGTATGTAACGACACTGATTATTAACATATGTTTACGCCCCAGCTGTATTTTGCTAGGTGAACATGTAATTTCTATATACCCAAGTAGCATAGACTTTATTAATATTCCAATCTGGACCAAGAAATCCAAGGGAGGAGATAAGGAGCAGCCCCCCTCTTATGAGCGGTGGGCATCGCAGGTCTTTCTCATCAGAAACACCTCTCAGGACCTTGTTAACCCATTCCCGCTGCAGGGCGTAAGTTTACGTCCTGGGAGCGGGGTACTTCCCGCAACAGGGCGTAAACTTACGTCCTGGAGATAGCGCTGGATCATATGTGATCCAGCGCTATCCCGCAGCGGGAGCCGGCTGTCAGTCACAGCCGGCGTCTCGCTGCAGCAGCGGGGGGACATCGGAGATGTGCCCGCCACATTTAACCCCTGCCCTGCCGCGATCTAAGTAGATTGCGGCAGGGGAAGAGTTCACAGCGGGAGCGCGGCTCCCTCTGTGTCTCCGGCCGGAACTCGCGATGTCATCGCGAGAGCCCGGCCTGTCACCATGGCAACAGGACGCCAGACACTGGCGTCCTGTATTGCCTATGCCTGAGATCGCTGTATGAGCGATAAGGCATGGGAGAGCAGTAGCTCTGCCATGCTTTATGACAGCAATCATCAGGGCAGTGATTAAAGTCCCTCAGAGGGACACAAACAGTGTAAAAAAAAGAAAGATTTAAAAAATGAATTAAAAAAAATGTAAAAAAAAAGAGTAAAAAAACCATTTTTTATGCTTTTTCTCAGATTAGCATAAAAAAAGGTAAAAAAAAATAAAACCCCACATATTTGGTATTGTCGCGTCCGTAACGATTCGTACAATAAGTTGCACATGCTTTTGACTGTGCACCGAAAAAAACACTAAAAAAAAGCTAAAAAACTGAGGCAAAATGCTCATTTTTAGCATTTTGCCTCACTAAAAACGCAATAAAAGTGATCAAAAAAGTCGTATGTACCCCAAAATGGTACCAATAAAATCTACAGCTCGTCTCGCAAATAATAAGCCCTCATAGCGTGCCGTACATCAAAAAATAAAAAAGTTACAGGACTTTGAATGCAGCAATTTAGAATAGAAAAAAGATTTCCAAAAAAGGGTTTTATTGCAGAAAAGTGGGAAAACCTAAAAAAAAGTTAGAATTTTGGTATCGTTGTAACCGTACCGGTCTGCAGAAAAAATGGAAAGTCTCATGCTGCATGATTAACGGTGTAAAAAAAAAATTAAAAAATCTATGGCAGAATTGATGCGTTGTCTCTCTCTATCATTAAAAAAAAAAAATAAAAAAATAATTTACAATATAGTCAATGTACCCAAAATTGGCATCGATAAAAACTACAGTTCGCCACGCAAAAAACAAGCCCTCATACGGCCGCGTCCACGGAAAAATAAAAAAGTTATGGCTTTTGAAAAATGGAGATGGAAAAATACCAAAAAAATCGCTTGGTCCTCAACGCCAAAATAGGCCGTGTCATGAAGGGGTTAAAGAGGTTGTCGAAACGTTTTGTTTTTTTTTATTCCATAGGCCCCCCGTTCGGCACAGGACAACCACAAAGGATGTGTTAAAAAAAAAAAATTTTTATTACTTACCCGAATCCCCGCTCTGCGACTTCTTCCTTGTTCTTCCTTCACCAAGATGGCCACCGGGATCTTCACCCACGATGCACCGCGGGTCTTCTCCCATGGTGCACCGTGGGCTCTGTGCGGTCCATTGCCGATTCCAACCTCCTGATTGGCTGGAATCGGCACACGTGACGGGGCGGAGCTACGAGGAGCAGCTCTCCGGCACGAGCGGCCCCATTCACCAGGAAGAAGACCGCACAGCGCAAGCGCATCTAAAAAAGCAAGAAGACATCAGAATTAGACGGAGCCATGGAGACGGGGACGCCAGCAACGGAGCAGGTAAGTGAATAACTTCTGTATGGCTCATAATTAATGCACGATGTACATTACAAAGTACATTAATATGGCCATACAGAAGTGTATAACCCCACTTGCTGCCGCGGGACAACCCTTTTAAGGCCCGGGAATTATGTGTAGGAGTGTATTTCAGATACCAGCATAAGAATGAACCAGTTAACCATTTCACTGCTAGCTATTTTCTATGAAGGTGGATATATGAATATATACATAGACATATTTGCATAGGCTGCTTTAAGAAGCACATTCATATTATTATTACTACACCACAGTATATATATATATATATTCATGCCATATACTGGATGCTTCTATATGGTGGTGCAGTGTGCAAAGCTGTGGTACTCTAACCAACGGGACAGATAAGTGACCTTAATGACCCTCTGGTCCCAGATGAACCAAGATGGCTGTACGGCTTCTCTGAGGCTCACTGTGCTGTGCTAGTACAATATATGCCGGCCGACCAAAGCAGCATGCCCCAGACTCCTAACAATGCACAGAGAAGCAGTGCGGCCATCTTGGTTCATACAGGATAGACTCTGTAAATTGAATGGCTGTGTCTCACAGATATGCCAGCAGCGGTGTGAATGAGCCCTTAAACTCGCAGGAGGTTCTGTCAGGGACACCGCAGCCCCGAGCCACAGAAGGGTAGAGGCCGGTAGAAGCAGCGTCTCCCTGCACTGGTAGAGGTTCTGTCAGGTACACCCTGAACCGAGGCAAGGATGGACGCCGGCAGCTGCAGCGTCTCCCTGCACTGATGCTGCTTACCCAGCCCCCCCCCCCCCCCCGTGTAAAAGACGCAGTTAGATTTTTAACGTGACGAAAAGGGGCAAAAAACTGCGTCTTATGCACAGAAAAAAAACATTATTTACCCCTGAATAGAATCTCTCTCATAAGAGCGCGCATTTGCAAATCCGCGGTTGTCTCAAGCACATCTGATGCAACTGATCAAGGGCTTCATTTGTTGTATCAGGTGTGCTTGAGATAACACACCAGATGCCTGGACTGGCCAGGGTTTGTTAGCTGTGACATCTGATTGCATGTTAGAAATATGTTCAAGTCAAGGGAGGAGTCCAAAAAGGTAAGAAGAGATCATTACTAGAGATGAGCGAGCACCAAAATGCTCGGGTGCTCATTACTCGAGACGAACTTTTCGCGATGCTCAAGGGTTCGTTTCGAGTAACGAACCCCATTGAAGTCAATGGGCGACCCGAGCATTTTTGTATTTCGCCGATGCTCGCTAAGGTTTCCATTTGTGAAAATCTGGGCAATTCAAGAAAGTGATGGGAACGACACAGCAACGGATAGGGCAGGCGAGGGGCTACATGTTGGGCTGCATCTCAAGTTCCCAGGTCCCACTATTAAGCCACAATAGCGGCAAGAATGCCCCCCCCCCCCCCACAATTTTTACTTCTGAAAAACCCTCATTAGCAATGCACACCTTAGCTAAGCACCACACTACCTCCAACAAAGCACAATCACTGCCTGCATGACACTCCGCTGCCACTTCTCCTGGGTAACATGCTGCCCAACCCCCCCGCACGACCCAGTGTCCACAGCGCACACCAAAGTGTCCCTGCGCAGCCTTCAGCTGCCCTCATGCCACACGCTGGCCTCATAGTCACACCACGCTCATGTCTATTTATAAGTGCGTCTGCCATGAGGAGGAACCGCAGGCACACACTGCAGAGGGTTGGCACGGCCAGGCAGCGACCCTCTTTAAAAGGGGGCGGGGCGATAGCCCATAATGCTGTACAGAAGCAATGAGAAATCCAATCCTGTGCCACCTCCATCAGGAGCTGCAAACATGGGCATAGCAATGGGCAACCCATGTGCCACACACTATTCATTCTGTCAAGGTGTCTGCATGCCCCAGTCAGACCGTTTTTTTTTTTTATAAATAGTCACAGGCAGGTACAACTCCGCAATAGGAATTCCGTGTGCACCCACAGCATGGGTGGCTCCCTGAAACCCACCGGCGGTATATAAATGTATCCCATTGCAGTGCCCAGCACAGCTGAGATAACGTCCGATTAAATGCAGGTGGTCTTCGGCCCACACTGCATGCCCCAGTCTGACCGGGGTTTTTAATACATAGACACTGGCAGGTACAAATCCCTAATGTGAAGTCCCTGTGGACCCACAGCATGGGTGGCTCCCAGGAAGCCACCGGCGGTACATAAATATATCCCATTGCAGTGCCCAGCACAGCTGAGGTAACGTCAGCTTTAATGCAGGTGGGCTAAAAGTTACTAGGATTACACTGTAGGCGAGGGCCCCAAAAAATTGGTGTACCAACAGTACAAATGTACTTCAGAAAAATTGCCCATGCCCAACCAAGAGGGCAGGTGAAACCCATTAATCGCTTTGGTTAATGTGGCTTAATTTGTAACTAGGCCTGGAGGCAGCCCAGTTAAAATAAAAATTGGTTCAGGTGAAAGTTTCAACGCTTTAATGAGCATTGAAACGTATAAAAATTGTTTAGAAAAATTATATGACTGAGCCTTGTGGGCCTAAGAAAAATTGCCCGTTCGGCGTGATTACGTGAGGTTTCAGGAAGAGGAGCAGGAGGAGGAGGATGAATAAAATACACAGATTGATGAAGCCAAAAGGTCCCCGTTTTTGATAATGATAGAGAACGATGCTTCCATCCGCGGGTGCAGCCTACGTATTGTTTTTAATGAAAGCTTCTGAGGCTGGCTGGGATGACGATGGTAGGGACGTTATAAAATTATGTAGAGGTTCTGGTTGGTTGTCAGGGGTGCTCCCTTCATCTGTTCTAGGGCGCTGTTTCAATGGACTATCCGATGGGGAGTTCATTGTGAGATGAGGACCTTGCTTTGTAGGCACAGATATGGCTGCAGCCATTTAGTTGTGAGCCTGTGGGGGGGATTTCTGTCTGATTGTGGGGTGAGATGTGTGGGCAATCACTCATCAGATCACCGGGTTCACAGTTTAGCAGGGAGGTTTTAACATGTTCTGACCGGGAATATTGTTTGAGTGGATTGTCTGGAGCTATTTCAGCCTGATGAAGGTGGCCATGCTTTGTGGAGGCTGAGATGGCCGCCGCCATTTTAGTGTGGGAGTGTAATGGGGGGCTCTGTCTCTCCTTGCTGTTCTGACTGTGTGGTGAGGGTGATGAAGTCTCACTCACCAGACCCTGCGGTTCCTGGTCCGGGGGGTGGCGTTCTGCGTGGTCCAAGTCAGTGTCGGTGCTCTCCCCCTCTCTGCACGCCGTTTGTGAGATGGGAGCAGCCGGGAAGCTGTCAGCTCTCAGGTGCGGGACCTCCGTCGGGAGGAAGAACTCCTCTAAGCGTCTCGGCTGAGACCGGGAGGGACGGTGTCGGGTCATTGCTGTGGTGAGGAGAGCCGGAGGCTGCACTGCGCTATGACAGGTGAGCGGAGGGCTGCTTTTCCTGTAGGTTTTCGGTGGTGTTGGCATGGAGCGTACGGACTATGCTGCCATCTTCAAGCTCGGCTAGGCCACGTCCCGCAACCTACGTATTGTTAAGGTATCGCTGCTGTCCGTGGTGGAGAAGAGAACTCTGGGGAAATCCAGGCTTTGTTCATCTTGATGAGTGTAAGCCTGTCGGCACTGTCGGTTGACAGGCGGGTACGCTTATCCGTGATTATTCCCCCAGCCGCACTAAACAGCCTCTCTGACAAGACGCTAGCCGCAGGACAAGCAAGCACCTCCAGGGCATACAGCGCGAGTTCAGGCCACGTGTCCAGCTTCGACACCCAGTAGTTGTAGGGGGCAGAGGCGTCACGGAGGACGGTCGTGCGATCGGCTACGTACTCCCTCACCATCCTTTTACAGTGCTCCCGCCGACTCCGCCTTGACTGGGGAGCGGTGACACAGTCTTGCTGGGGAGCCATAAAGCTGTCCAGGGCCTTAAAGACTGTTGCACTGCCTGGGCTGTACATGCTGCCTGATCTCTGCGCCTCCCCTGCTACCTGGCCCTCGGAACTGCGCCTTCTGCCACTAGCGCTGTCGGATGGGAAGTTTACCATCAGTTTGTCCGCCAGGGTCCTGTGGTATAGCATCACTCTCGAACCCCTTTCCTCTTCGGGAATGAGAGTGGAAAGGTTCTCCTTATACCGTGGGTCGAGCAGTGTGTACACCCAGTAATCCGTAGTGGCCAGAATGCATGTAACGCGAGGGTCACGAGAAAGGCATCCTAACATGAAGTCCGCCATGTGTGCCAGGGTACCTGTACGCAACACATGGCTGTCCTCACTAGGAAGATCACTTTCAGGATCCTCCTTCTCCTCCTCAGGCCATACACGCTGAAAGGATGACAGGCAAGCAGCATGGGTACCCTCAGCAGTTGGCCAAGCTGTCTCTTCCCCCTCCTACTCATGCTCCTCCCCATCCTCCTCCTCAACGCGCTGAGATATAGACATGAGGGTGCTCTGACTATCCAGCGACATACTGTCTTCCCCCGCCTCCGTTTCCGAGCGCAAAGCGTCTGCCTTAATGCTTTGCAGGGAACTTCTCAAGAGGCATAGCAGAGGAATGGTGACGCTAATGATTGCAGCATCGCCGCTCACCATCTGGGTAGACTCCTCAAAGTTTCCAAGGACCTGGCAGATGTCTGCCAACCAGGCCCACTCTTCTGTAAAGAATTGAGGAGGCTGACTCCCACTACGCCGCCCATGTTGGAGTTGGTATTCTACTATAGCTCTACGCTGCTCATAGAGCCTGGCCAACATGTGGAGCGTAGAGTTCCACCATGTGGGCACGTCGCACAGCAGTCGGTGCACTGGCAGATTAAACCGATGTTGCAGGGTGGCAGCGTCCGTCTTGGAGTAGCGGAAATGTACGCTGAGCCGGCGCACCTTTCTGAGCAGGTCTGACAAGCGTGGGTAGCTTTTCAGAAAGCGCTGAACCACCAAATTAAAGACGTGGGCCAGGCATGGCATGTGCGTGAGGCTGCCGAGCTGCAGAGCCGCCACCAGGTTACAGCCGTTGTCACACACGGCCATGCCCAGTTGGAGGCTCAGCGGCGAAAGCCAGCGGTCGGTCTGCTCTGTCAGACCCTGCAGCAGTTCGTGGGCCGTGTGCCTCTTCTCTCCTAAGCTGAGTAGTTTCAGCTCGGCCTGCTGACGCTTGGCCACCGCTGTGCTGCCACGCCGCGCTACACCGACTGCTGGCGACGTGCTGCTGCTGACACATCTTGATTGCGAGACAGAGGTTGCGTAGGAGGAGGAGGGTGGTTTAGTGGAGGAAGCATACACCGCCGCAGATACCAGCACCGAGCTGGGGCCCGCAATTCTGGGGGTGGGTAGGACGTGAGCGGTCCCAGGCTCTGACTCTGTCCCAGCCTCCACTAAATTCACCCAATGAGCCGTCAGGGAGATATAGTGGCCCTGCCCGCCTGTGCTTGTCCACGTGTCCGTTGTTAAGTGGACCTTGGCAGTAACCACGTTGGTGAGGGCGCGTACAATGTTGCGGGAGACGTGGTCGTGCAGGGCTGGGACGGCACATCGGGAAAAGTAGTGGCGACTGGGAACCGAGTAGCGCGGGGCCGCCGCCGCCATCATGTTTTTGAAAGCCTCCGTTTCCACAAGCCTATACGGCAGCATCTCCAGGCTGATCAATTTGGCTATGTGCACGTTTAACGCTTGAGCGTGCGGGTGCGTGGCTGCGTACTTGCGCTTGCGCTCAAACACTTGCGCTAGCGACGGCTGGACGCTGCGCTGAGAGACATTGCTGGATGGGGCCGAGGACAGCGGAGGTGAGGGTGCAGGCCGGGAGACGGTCGTGCCTGTGTCCTGAGGGGGGTTGGATCTCAGTGGCAGGTTGGGGCACAGGGGGAGAGGCAGTGGTGCAAACCGGAAGCGGTGAATGGCCTTTGTCCCACCTTGTGGGGTGCTTGGCCATCATATGTCTGCGCATGCTGGTGGTGGTGAGGCTGGTGGTGGTGGCTCCACGGCTGATCTTGGCGCGACAAAGGTGGCACACCACTGTTCGTCGGTCGTCTGCGCTCTCAGTGAAAAACTGCCAGACCTTTGAGCACCTCAGCCTCTGCAGGGTGACATGGCGCGAGGGGGCGCTTTGGGAAACAGTTGGTGGATTATTCGGTCTGGCCCTGCCTCTACCCCTGGCCACCGCACTGCCTCTTCCAACCTGCCCTGCTGCTGCACTTGCCTCCCCCTCTGAAGACCTGTCCTCAGTAGGCTTAGCAAACCAGGAGGGGTCAGTCACCTCATCGTCCAGCTGCTCTTCCTCCGAATCCTCTGTGCACTCCTCCCTCGGACTTACTGCAATTACTACTACCTGAATGATAGACAACTGTGTCTCATTGTCATCGTCCTCCTTACCCACTGAAAGCTCTTGAGACAGTTGCCGGAAGTCCCCAGCCTCATACCCCGGGAACTTTCCAAAGGTTGGGCATCAGTCACGACAAACTCCTCCGGTGGGAGAGGAACCATTGCTACCCATTCTGGGCAGGGGCCCGAGAACAGTTCCTGGGAGTCTGCCTGCTCCTCAGAATGTGTCACTGTAATGGAGTGAGGAGGCTGGGAGGAAGGAGGAGCAGCAGCCAGAGGATTCAGAGTTGCAGCAGTGGACGGCGTAGAACTCTGGGTGGTCGATAGATTGCTGGATGCACTTTCTGCCATCCACGACAGGACCTGCTCACACTGCTCATTTTCTAATAAAGGTCTACCGCGTGGACCCATTAATTGTGAGATTAATCTGGGGACGCCAGAAACGTGCCTCTCTCCTAATCCTGCAGCAATTGGCTGTGATACACCTGGATCAGGAGCTCGGCCTGTGCCCACAACCTGACTTGGGCCTCCGCGTCCTCGCCCGCGTCCACGTCCTCTAGGCCTACCCCTACCCCTCAGCATGGGGTATTACCAGTAGTGCAGAAACAGAACTCTGTAATTAAATATGCCGCTTATTGGCCTGTGGTTGGAGGCTGACTTCGCTTACGGAACGCACAGCAGAGCCAGGAAAGAATTTTGCGCAAGCCTGTAGTGAGACGTAGGTGCGTATGACTGAGCTAGTGGAATTCACAGCGCAGAAGCAGTCAAGTGTCCAAAGGCCACTAGTAGGCCTTAAGTATTTTGCTTCTATTTTTTTAAAGGCTGAGCTGAGACAGCAGACAGATACTGTAGGCAGCGTATATATTGTATACTCTTTCCCTCTGGCGCTATGACGGCGGTGATGTAACGGGCACAGCAGAGCCAGGAAACAATTTTGCACACGCCTGCTGTAACGCTTAGCTGCGTATTAATTAGGACTACTACCCCCAGCAGACACGCAGTACACTGAAGACTGTCACAGGCAGCCCAAATATAGTATCTTTTCCCAAATTTGTTTGAAAAAGCCCACTGCCTATATAGACAGTATATCTCTTTCACCTTTCCCACTGTCCCTGCCTCACCAGTACTGGCCCTATACTATGTACAATGACTGCAGACTGAGGGTGCAATGCTCTGCACGCCCGATATACAAAATAAAATAAGTGCAACACTGCTAAAAGCAGCCTCAACAGTACTGCACACGGTCAGATGTGGGGTTCTTGAAGCCTAATATTACACCTAACACTCTCCCTATAGCAGCAGCAGCAGCACTTTCCCTGATCTCTGTCAGAATGCATCTGTGGCGAGCCGCGGGAGGGGCCGATTTATATACTCGGGTGACACCTGATCTCCCCAGCCACTCACTGCAGGGGGGTGGTATAGGGCTTGAACGTCGCAGGGGGAAGTTGTAATGCCTTCCCTGTCTTTCTATTGGCCAGAAAAGCGCGCAAATGTCTCAGAGATGAAAGTGAAAGTAACTCGAACACCGCGTGGTGCTCGCCTCGAGTAACGGGCATCTCGAACACGCTAATACTCGAACGAGCATCAAGCTCGGACGAGTACGTTCGCTCATCTCTAATCATTACACAAACAAGGAAAAGAATACATAAAGATGGCAGCGATACTGAATATTGGAGATATCGTTGGAAGTATACATCATAAGGTCTTGGTAGTGTTCCTTTTAACTTTGATAAGACAGAACGGGGGCGCTATCACCAACTGTCACCAGATTCCTGTGACTGCAAAAGACCTCCAGTAAGATCTGGTGGCAGCAGCACTGAGGTCTCTGCACACTAAGGCACATAGTAAATGCTGTAGGTCTTAATGTCCAAACTCTTAAGACATCACCTCCACTAACCCAAAAGCACAAGAAAAGTTCCCTCCAGTATACTCTTAAGACATATAAATACAGTGAAGCATGGCGGTGGCTCGACAAGGCGCTGGGACTGGAAACTGCAGCCTGTGGAGGGTAAGATGGATTCCATCACGTATCAGGAGGTTCTAGGAGATAACGTCTTCTGTAAGGAAGCTGAAGCTTGGACCTTCCAACAGGACATCACTCCCCAGCAGACCTCACAATCCACCAAGGCTTGGGTTAACAAGAAGGCCTGGAAGATTCTGGAGCTGCCATCGGTCTTTGCTGGGGCATGAAGGAGGAGGTTGCAGGTCACCAAGAATATTAGTGAGCTGGAGGCCGTTGTCCATGAGGAGTGGGGTAAGACTCCTCAGGAACATCTGTCTGGACATCACGTCTGCAGCCGGTCAGAGGAGCAAAAGACTCTCTACGAAGTACTAAAGACATCGGTCATGGGGGGAGATAATCCTGGTCAGTGACAGCAGTATCTTGTGGAAAAACTTGATTGTGTTCAGATCTTTAAATTATTCCCAGAAAAACAGCTGAAAGTTCATAAATTTGCCAAATAAACCTGATTTTGCACCAAGGGATGAATAATTTGATTGCAACAGTAGCGGCTTGGTCTGAGTGGTTTAGATGCAGTGAGTTAGTAGCATTCACGGCTGGGGCATTTATACAATATATCACTCTCAACGTGCTGCGTAAATGGTAGATGTGGCAGGTAGCGCCATATTGCAAATATAGAGACCATTCTGGGTGACTCATTCCCTGCCCTACATGTCCAGTAGTTACCCTTCCTAGGTAAACCACTAGATCATTTCATGGGCTCAGAGCCTTAAAGGAATGTGTAATCAGAAAACTAGTGATTGTTAAAATATGTACAGCATAGTGACATGGAAAAAAGACACCTAAACTACTGTATATGTTTAAATAGATGCTGGTACACTGTTGACAAAAGTATGGAACCCCCACCAAGGGGTATAGAGACCTCCCGGACAATGTTGCATCACCTCCCCTGTGGTAATACTCCGGTACAGCTCTGTGTCTCCACCAACATGACAAGCGCCATGTTATACGGCACGCAGTGTGGAGGAGCAGAACGTCTGCAGACTTCATTGGCCAACCCAAAGTCCGGATCTCAATCCCATCGAGCGGGAGGAACTATACCGCTGTGTCCATGCGCCCAACACACCCATCATTTTCCCCCATCACTATCTGAAGCTCCTCAAGGAATGGAGGCAAATCTCGCCACACATCTATGGGGATTTGGTGGGAAGCGACCATGGATGGTTACTGCAATGACTGAGGCCAAAGGTAGCCCAACACCGGATGGAAAAATGTGAAATGTTGAATTTCAGCCTTTACTATGTGTGTCCAACACTGAGACAGCTCTACGGAACACAAGGTCAAAGACCATAGAAACAACAGACTGGAGGGAACTCATTGACACCTCTGGGAGAATGATGTACGAATGCTCTGTTAACTATGCAGGGAGGGGGAGGAGGAGTGCTGTAACTAATCTTTCATTTCTCATTTACAACATTAAACTTTATTTAAAAACAAGTTTGCTGGCTGCTTCCCGTGGCCCCAAGAACATGGCATCATAATGGAACTATAAACTTGAGACCTTGTTTCAAAATCTTCTATGTGGAAGCAGGACATTAATCGGCATCACTGGCCTGGCATAAAATGTTGTGTTGTATTGTGTACTTGGCCGTGTGCATGTCCTACCTGCCACCAGATATGGTTGATATTGTCCATAAACTCTGCTTCTTGATCCCACCGTAACATTCGCCCATTCATTGTCTGATTTGATTACCAGAGGAGCTCAATGGGGGTACTAAGTGACAAAGAAATGGCTTATCCAGTTCCCAAAAATCCTATTCTGGCAAATTTTTATGGGATTCCCAAATCTCACAAAAATGTATTTCCACCTCCCATGCGCCCAATAGTTTCAGGACGAGGATCCCTATGTGAGAAACTCAGCAATTGGGTAGATAGAAAACTACAGCCTGTGGTCGTTCGAATCCCCGGATATATTCCTAATAGCAACAAAGTCATTCAAATATTGGCAGGACACAAATGGGGGGCGGATAAAACCTGGGTAACGTGCGATGTCAAAGCACCTCTGTCCCACACCATTTGGCACTACAGGCACTTGCATCTCACCTAAGGTCTCATGCACAATATAAGGATTCTCTAAGAGCTTTTTTGATGAAAACATTATGTGTCAGTAGGAATTCAGTTGCTTCCAAGTTCAATTCCACACAATCCTTACAATTGGTGGGGGCGCCAATGGGCTCTAGAGTCTCCCCTTCTTTAGCAATATTGTATATGTCCTGGTGGGAATCCAGATATGTTTATGATCAGTGTAACCCCTTTATGGACAACATATGTTGGTATGGGCGTTACATTGATGACGTGATTATTATATGGCCCATGACTAGTGATGGTATGAACAGAGACGAATACGAAAAAAAAAACAAGATCAAACTAACCAGTTTATAACTTATATCAATGGAAATGATTGCAATCTAGAATTCACCATGGACTTTGATCACAAACAGATCCCTTTTTTGGATATTTTTATTAAGGGAAATAGTCAGGATGGGTCGATCACCGGCGTATTGTACAGAAAAACAGATGCCGGTAATACGATGTTACACGCATCAAGCTGCCATCCGATGCAAACTATACAAGCGATCCCATTGGAGGAGCTATTAAGGGCAAAGCGCCTTTGCACTTTAAGTACAGATTACCAACATGCAGAAAAAGAAATCTGTGATAGGTTGCAAAACAGGGGATACGGAAAACGGGGGAGACGGAAAACGCATTCTGCAACGAGCAAAAAACAGTAGCTTCTAGACAAACAAGAGAAAGGAGTTTAAATGAGAAGCATTCAGACAGATTTAAGAGCAGAGAATGCATCACAGCTAGAGATGAGCGAGCGTACTCGGATAAGCACTACTCGCTCGAGTAATGTGCTTTATCCGAGTATCGCTGTGCTCGTCCCTGAAGATTCGGGTGCCGCTGCGGCTGACAGGTGAGTCGCAGCGGGGAGCCGGGGAGAGAGGGAGAGAAAGATCTCCCCTCCGTTCCTCCCCGCTCTCCCCTGCAGCTCCCCGCTCCGTGCCGGCACCCGAATCTTTAGACCCGAGCACAGCGATACTCGGATAAAGCCAATTACTCGAGCGAGTAGTGCTTATCCGAGTACGCTCGCTCATCTCTAATCACATCTCAACCCCGTTCAGCAGACAATTCACACAGATCAAAAAGATTTTTTTCAACAATCTAGCCATTTTAAAACAAGACCCCAAATTAAAAGTTATATTGGAGTCCGGCACCAGATGTGTCCAGAAGGGCGAGATCGATTGATTTCATGTTCAGGCAAAATAGAGTTCACCCAAATAGAAACAGCAACAGACAGACACCGATTGGCTAAAAAACAATGTTTTTTATAGATGCCTGCAATCACGGTGCCCGATGTGTAAATGTGCACCAAGAAGTGTAAGGAGTTTGGTAGCGACAATACCAGTACCGTATATGCAATTACATCATATAGAAACTGCAAATCAGCGGGAGTTGTCTATATGGCCGGCTGTTCGTCATGTAAGTTACAATATATTGGATGTACCACATCAGAATATCAGACCAGCTACAATATATAGCAAAAGGCCAAACTGGGAGCTCAGATGTGGCCAATCATCTCATCAATTCGCACTCATGCAGTACCGCTAGCTTCACATGTTTTGGTATAGAGAAAGTAACCAATAACAGGCGCGGCGAGGCAACGTTCAATGATATACTGATCAGAGTCCTTTTGGATCCACAAACTGGGGACCAGATCCCCTCAGGGGTTAAATTATAAGTCAGACCTGCATTGCATATACAGGGATCAAACATAGAGAAGAAAGTACATGTAAACTAGACCCCTTTTGGGAGGTTACACTAAGTCAAATCTGCACCATATATATAGAAACCTCACATATGCAGAAAACGAATATGAGGGGATTTATCCAGAGTAAAAAATAAATGGAATGTTTTTTTTTCTTTCTCCCTCTGGGATCAGATCCCTTATGTGGGCTATAATGCAAGTCACACTAATATCATGTACATAGAAACAACATATATGCTCATGTCTTCACTTATCTTTTCACAAAGAGAAATAAGGAAAGGGTTTGTTTTTTTTTTGTTTTGTTTTTCCTGAACACGCAGGCTAACTTCTTTATAAAGGGGAGCTCAGTATAATGCCATCGCATAGCAAGGGAAATCTTTATGGCCCCCTATATATATATATATATATATATATATATATATATATATATATATATATATATATATATATATATATATATATATATTTTATCAACTCAATTGTGAGGTTTAACTCAACAGATACAAACATAGTGCAACTAGGGGTTAATCTTGCAACAATTGAAATCTATGAAGCCTTGGCAGAGCGCCCCATTTTGCGTTATATTGCTATGTGTGCGATATGTGTTTATTACAAGTTTCATTCACAAGCGTTATCCTTCCAGCAATAGTTTGATGTTTTTTGTATATTTTCCCTTTTGCCCTATAGCCTGTACAGCTGACAGTCATTGTAATTATTTGTTCTGTTCCACCCCTTTAAGCTGGTCCCACACTCTATTCAGAGCATACCACTGACGAAGGCTCTGTGTGCGGCCGATACACGTCTGGTCCAGAGAGGTGTATACCTGGCCACTGACGAAGGCTCTGTGCAGCCGATACACGTCTGGTCCAGAGAGGTGTATACCTGGCCACTGACGAAGGCTCTGTGCAGCCGATACGCGTCTGGTCCAGAGATGTGTATACCTGGCCACTGACGAAGGCTCTGTGCAGCCGATACACGTCTGGTCCAGAGAGGTGTATACCTGGCCACTGACGAAGGCTCTGTGCAGCCGATACGCGTCTGGTCCAGAGATGTGTATACCTGGCAATATTAAATATGTCTAAATACAGGAAGATTATATATTTTATTCTGCAAGCAAGCCTGAATGACACTTTTTCCTGCATGGAATTCTCTGCTGTTTAATCCCAGGACCGGGGGCAGGTGAACCCGCTTGAGCAAGCAGTGGATCGTGAGATATATGAAGTGAGCAAGCGGACAGCACAGCACACTATTTTCAAGTGTCTTTTTCTCTGCTTCTGGCAGTGTGCATTATGTGTTCTAGCAGTTATAGCCTGTATGATGTGTCGGAATGCCTAATGTCAGATGGGTGTGTGCTCATTTACCCATTCAACTGTATTCTATACGGTTGTGGCAAAAGCAAAATGACAGGTCTATGAATTCACCCTATGGCTGTCACTACCGTCACACTAGGGTTCTTATGAACTGAAACTGCCTATTGTCCCTTCCAACTGGCAGCACCTTGATTTTAGGGTGGTTTTACATGGGACAGCTGTAATCTGAATAGTTGCAGAAGCGTACAAACTACTGTCTGTGGGCTCTTACAGAGGGCATACTGTTCACACTCCCTGAACAATTGGGTTGAAATATTGTTGGTCCACTAGTTGGGAAGGGAGGGGGGGGGGGTGTATCTTAATTTCAACCCTTCTGACAGTACGCTTATTAGTTGCTGAGTCCACTGAATGCAGGTGTGGCGACTGAGCACAGTCCTTATGGGGGGAAAGGCAGTGGGGGAACAAGATGGTAGTCACGGTGGCTCTGCTGCTCCTCCAAGAAGGTAAAATGCCACCTGGCTCGGCTGCGCACAGTGGCAAAATTTTGACAGTTCTCACTGTGCTGCCCGCAAGGGTTGGACAGGGTAAGATGGCGATACCCCAGTGAGGCGCTACTCACAGAGTTGGGTAGGGGAAGTGTTTAGTTGTGAATGCCAGCTTGTGTATGAGTAGGAACCAGTTCCGAGTAAAATAATAAATGCAAAAATAGGGGTTGCAGTCCTTACCTCTGGAGCGTGTAGAGTGGTACTTCAGTACAGATGTTATACATGGTGGGAAGTTACTCCCAGAAGCAGCATTTACCTGGTAAAACACGTTAACGCTTTTATGGGCAGGGAGGGAGAGAGTTCTTTATCTACTGCAAGTAAATGTAATACAAGTTGTGCAACTGCTGCCAAGTAAAGACAACTTGGCACCAGAAAAACACTTGGGTTAGATTTTAAGACCACGGGTCAGCCTGTCCCCTTCTTGACCTCCCGACCCTACACTCCAGCTTTACTTCTCTGGCTGGGATACAAAGAGCTGACTGTTACTGGCTTGCTTGACTGTACCAGCTTCTTGCTGCAGTTCTGTTCTGACCAAACTCCTTTTGATAGAGTGAGGGATGGATGGATGGATGAATGGATAGATAGCTATGCGAGAGAGATATGAGATACAGTGAAAGAAGTATTTGATCCCGTGCTGGTTCTGTAAGTTTGGCCGCTGTCAGACATGAACAGTCTATAATTTTTAGCGTAGGTTATTTTAACAGTGAGAGAAATATCCAAAAAACTATCTGAAAATCACATTGTCTAAATGTATACATTATGTTTTGGGGCTGTTTCTCTGCTAAGGGCACAGGACTACTTCACCGCATCAGTAGGAGAGTGGATGGAGCCATATAGCGTAAAATCCTGAGTGACAGCCTCCTTCCCTCCACCAGGACATTAAACATGGGTCGTGGCTGGTTCTTCCAGCACGACAATGACCCAAGACATACAGCCAAGGCAACAAAGGAGTGGCTCAAAAAGAAGCACATTAAGGTCATGAAGTGGTCCAGCCAGTCTACAGACCTCCATCCCAAGGAAAACTTATGGAGGGAGCTGAAGATCAGAGTTGCCAAGCAACAGCCTCGAAATCGTAATGAATTAGAGATGATCTGCAAAGAAGAGTGGACCAAAATTCCTTCTCATATGTGCGCAAACCTCATCATCAACTACAAAGACCGTCTGACTGCTGGGCCTGGCTACAAGGGTTTGCCACCAAGTATTAAGTCTTGTTTGCCAGCGGGATCAAATACTTAATTTTCTTTGCAAAATGCTAATAAATATATATAATTTAGACAATGTGATAGATTGTTCATGTTTTTGACAGCGGGTAAACTTACAAAATCAGCAAGAGATCAAATACTTATTTCCTTCACTGTAGATGGATAACTCTCCTCTGCTAACGCTTCAGAATAAATGGATTTGATAGTACTCTCCCCCTAGATGTTCTAGTTTCCCACCCAACTCGCTTTCTCTGAAGGCTGGGTGAAGGTGGTCTCTTTGCTCCTCCCCGATCTCTATCTCAGGCTCCCCTGCACTAGACTGACTAACCCTGCCCACCTCAGCCAAACCAATGAGAGCCCGCAGCACAGGAGCGCCGAACCAGTGAGAGCCCGCGGCGCGCGAGCGCCAAACCAGTGAGAGCCCGCGGCGCGCGAGCGCCAAACCAGTGAGAGCCCGCGGCACGGGAGCGCCAAACCAGTGAGAGCCCGCGGCACGGGAGCGCCAAACCAGTGAGAGCCCGCGGCACGGGAGCGCCAAACCAGTGAGAGCCCGCGGCACGGGAGCGCCAAACCAGTGAGAGCCCGCGGCACGGGAGCGCCAAACCAGTGAGAGCCCGCGGCGCGGGAGCGCCAAACCAGTGAGAGCCCGCGGCGCGGGAGCGCCAAACCAGTGAGAGCCCGCGGCGCGGGAGCGCCAAACCAGTGAGAGCCCGCGGCGCGGGAGCGCCAAACCAGTGAGAGCCCGCGGCGCGGGAGCGCCAAACCAGTGAGAGCCCGCAGCAGGGGAGCGCCAAACCAGTGAGAGCCCGCAGCAGTTTAGTGGCTTTTTGAAGGTCAACAGGGAGTGTTCAGTCGAGGACCACTCACATATGTGTGTGGGAACCAATGAGTGCTAAATGGGAGAGGAAACCGTTAGAGGAACAATCCTCTTTCGCTGGGAGACTCGTGCCCCACAAGTGCACACCTCTCTACACAAGACTAATTATAGTCTGTCAAGGACTAGCCGACTATTTTGCAAACAGGCAATCTATCAACCAGCAACTATTTACAGGCGAACTGAAACAAAGCGACCAGTGAATGAATCCTCGCCCGTCACCCGGTTAGGGTCCATCTTTACACGGAACTACTGTTGCTTACATTCTAGTGACTATTCTGATAGTTGTCACATGTGAAGCCACCGTCGGTCTGTATGCTACGCATGCCTCTTGTACATCGTCAGTGATAATTGTTCTCGTGTGAAACCGATTTTGTGTCAACAAACTAATAATTAAAGGTGAGAAAAGGACAAAATCGGAACCCTTTGAGTGATACATTAGGAAGGACTGGCGTCCGGGGAAGGGGTCAGATCCCTGCATGCCTTAGAGTACTGCATGACGGAACAATTCCTGCTTCGATAACCGGTATACAGTCATGTTCCAGAGACGGAGTTTTACTAGCAGTTTTTATATATTTGTTTTTCATTGTTTGTCGTTCCTTCATTTAAGGCCGCGTATTTGCGAATTCTCCGGACGCAGCCTGTGTAATAGGACTTAAGAAGAAAGTTGTGGCATTTACATCGGTTTGTGAATTGAAAAAAGTTACTGACTTTGAGTAAGTATACTAAACCTATTGGACCGAATATGTT
Organism: Eleutherodactylus coqui; assembly: GCF_035609145.1. Lineage (NCBI taxonomy): Eukaryota > Metazoa > Chordata > Amphibia > Anura > Eleutherodactylidae > Eleutherodactylus > Eleutherodactylus coqui. The sequence goes on from NC_089844.1 coordinate 207,092,500, forward strand.
GTAAAGGGATTCCCTGGGCTCCTACAGCGGCAGGATGGTCCATAGAGGAGCGTCTGCCCGGTGACCACCGGCCTTATTTCTTCTATGTTGGAAGCAGACTAGCTTTAGCTTCTGGGCATGGAGGCCATATGTCCCTCTAGTACAGGGATACATAAACCTCCATGTGCTCCCATAAGGTTTAGTGATATGTTGTATCGTCTTCCCAAGAAGCAATGCTTCTAGATGTAAATGGCCGAGTACATAGAGCAGTGGATGGATTTTGAGGAATATTGTGACCTATTTCAGAGGCGGGGGTACAATGGTGCACTTGAACGGGAGCCCTAATACCCCCATTACTCAGTATGACGCTATGTACCATGACATTGTGCTCCGTGTTACCGTGGTTTTTTTGTCTTCCAGGCATCGGATGCCTAAAGAGCAGTGGTGGCTGAAGTTGCGTCTGATGCTAAAGATGCTGGCCAACTATCAAATCAGCTTAACAGAATATGTGTCCGGAAAGATAGAACATGTAACACGCAGGACTCTAAGCATCGAGAAAGGGTTTTGATTGGTCCAAGATATGTGGAATTCTTCTACCATGATGAGCTATGAAAGTATCAATGCTAAACATAATCATTGCAGTGACTAACTCCTCCCTTGTAAAATAATGAGAATTATAGGGGTTGATCAGTTGCAAAATGTTGATGGCCTATCAGCTGGATAGGTCATCACTAGTAAAGCAGTGCAGGTCTGCCACCCAGGAACTTCCCCGATCAGTTGGCCAGTGCATGGAGCTGATTCGATGCAGTGGCCAAGCTTGATATTTCAGGCCAAGTTCCAATAGAAATTCATGGCTGAAATACCAAGCCTGGCCACTGCAGTGAGAACAGAGCTGTCTGCTTCCTGCAGAAATCAGCACGGTGTATAAAAGTACCAGCCCAGAGAACAGCTCATCAGCAATAGACCCCATCAATAGTTTACAACTGAACAGCCTCTATTAATTACACTTAGATGATAAATGAGCCTTCTTTTTGTTCTTCCCTAGTTGCCCCCCCCCCCCCCCCCCCCCTCCCGACTTCCCGATTAGCATTATTTACTGCCGGCTTGCTTTACTGTAAAGCACATAAATGTGAGAGTTGCAGTGAATGAGGCCTGCCATGTGCATGGATGGAGAACGTGTCCTGTCATCCCGTATTACCGTCTCAGAAATACTTCATTCTTGAACATGGAATCTGTTTTAAACTCTTTAAAGGGTTTTTTTGGGGACGAAGAGATTAATGACCTAATCTAAGGACAAGTCAACAAAGGAACCAGTTCATCTCCTTTTGAGCCCCATAAACTAATTTCTGTTCCCTACTCTCCAGGTGACCCATTCCAGTGCCGTGAAGTCAGCCCACACCAGCAGCTTCTTTCTATGCACCCATCCAATTAGTGATGTGCCGCATACAGAGTCGAGCTGCTGGCACCCGCTGACTTCGCGAGAACAAGGCACTGCATGGGGTGTCCAGAGAGGATGAAGGATGCCTCCCTGGACTCCCCATTCCATCACCTTTGAGCCCCATAACTTAGTTTTATGGGGCTCAGTGGTGATGACTGTTTCCCTTTAATGTCAGATTGTGGGGTCCACCACTCAGGACCCCCACTGATCAGCTGTCTGAAGTGACTGCAACACTGGGGTAAGCAGCGCGCCCATTTCACTGCAGACCAGGCATATAGCAGCAAAATCCAATTCACTTGACTGAGTTGCCGTTGGGACAAGTGATGGAAGAACGTGACATCATAGGCTGTGGTTCTTACCCAAGCGCTGCGGCATCTTCAACGGGGGTCCTGAGTGGCAGACCCCTGTGATGTGATATTGAGGACAGGTCATCAATATCTTAGTCCCACAAAACCCCTTTGATAAGACAAAAGTATTGCACTAAATAAATCGCTTAAATGTATAAAAAATAAAGCCTAAATAAATGCAGGTAAATCATCCCCCGCGGTTGTTTCTGCACAATGCGGCCATGATTGGTCTGTCTGAGGGACAAGCTCTTTTGATATTAAAGTGTATTCCTGTCTTGGTAAGTTATGCTCTGTGCTGTGGATAGGGAATGATGTGCGACTCGGTGGGAGTCTGATCACTGGGGCCCCCACCAGAAATCCTGGCAGACCCCTGAATTCCGATAGCAGTGCCCATGTGCATGCGGGGAGACCGCAGGAGATTGCAAAGTGCTAGAACTCTGCTCTCAAATGAATGGCCACTGCTGTAAAAATTCTGGGTCAATGGGGGTCCCAGTACTTGGACCTCCAACTGATTGGCAGGAAAGATGGAGAAATTGGAAATTGTTTCTGTTGTGGAGGAACGGCAGGTAAATTGCACAGGGCTTCCTGCATAGTTCCTCAGTGCAACTGAAAAAAATAGAAAGGTTAAGGGCTCATGTCCACGGGCAAAATAAGAATTAAAATCCGCAGCGGATTTTAGCTCTTCTCCTGCCTGCGGATCCGCGCCCCATAGGGATGCATTGACCGCCCGCGGGGTAGATAAATACCCGCGGATGGTCAATAAAAGGGATTTTAAAAAAAATGGAGCATGAAAAAATCTGGACCATGCTCCATTTTCGTGCGGGTCTCCCACGGGGTCGGCTCCTGCGGGCTTCTATTAACCCCTTGAGTGGCAGGTTTCCTACCACCCTGTCGTGCCCACCAGGGCAGGTTTTTTAAAATGGTCTAATCATTGAATTTCAACTAATTTTGCAGTTGCGTCTCAAGAGCCATAACCTTTTCATTTTTCCATTGACATGGCCATATAAGGGCTTGTTTTTTGCGGGACAAGTAGTGATTTTTTAAACAGGGGGAGGAAAAAAAGAAATGGGGAAAAAAGAAAAAAGGGGCCATGTCATTAAGGGGTTAAATAATGTATTAACTTCCTTCTCTGGGTCATTACGACGCATGGATACCACATGTGTGATTGTATTTTTGATTTTTTACAAAGTAAAGGGAGACAAGTGTTTTTTTTTATTTTTTTAATAATTTTTTTACTTTTTTTTTAAAAAAAATTTAAAAATTTTTATTTTATTTTTTGTCCCTTTAGGGGACTTCCACAGGGACCCATCAGGACCCCTGATCACATTCCAGGGGTCCGATGGTGACAGCCCTTTACATGCTGCAGTGACAGCCCTTTACATGCTGCAGTCACATAGACTGCAGCATGTAAAGGGTTAACACAGCAGAGATCGGAGGTTTTCTCTGATCTCTGCTGTAAGAGCTGGTACCTAGCTGTCCTCTGACAGCTAACAACCAGCTCTCCCTGCCACAGAGACCATAGGCTTGCTTCTGACAAGCCGATGGTCTCTATGGCAACCTGTAAACAAAGCAGGACATTGCCGACATGTCGGCAATATCTTCTGCTGGTTTTTCAAAGCCCTTGCACTACTCTGTGTGGGTCTGTGCAGGCAGAGCACACTGTCACAGCTTGTGGCATTGTGCTCTGCAGCTCCCATAGTGATACATAGCCCGGAAATCTTCCGGGCTATGTTGCTATGAGCAGTGGAGCTCGTCACGGAACTTTTCCGGGCGTGCCACTCAAGGGGTTAAAGCCTATGGAAGCCGTCCGGATCCGCGGGAGAACTAAAATAGGAATTTAAAAGAATCTACCCATCCGGAGCGGGCGGGGAAAGTCTTCTCTTCCTCACGGCCGCATCTTTCTTGCTTCGGCTCAGTGGAGGTGCCTGGCGCATGCGCGCGGCACGTCGGCGACGTGCCACAGCCGTGACGAGTTCATCCGCCGGCCGAAAAAGAAGATCCGGCCGTGAGGAAGAGAAGACTTTCCCGAACCGCTCCGGATGGGTAAATTCTTTTAAATTCCTATTTTCAGCGCTCATGTCCGCGGGGCAGGAGGGACCCGCTGCAGATTCTACATGTAGAATCCGTAGCGGGCCTGATTTTCCCCGTGGACATGAGGCCTAAGGCAAAATCTGGACACACCTGATGAACTGGTGCAATGATGAGAAATTACATTATTAACTGGTATGTCCAGACTTTTGCCTCGCCCTGTATATAAGTTCAAACAAGGGATGAGTAAGAATGTGGATGAAGGGGTAAGGGCAAACTTTTTAGCACTTTTTCTGCCTACAGATCTAGAAAGAGGTTAAAAACCCAGGAGCCAGGCTGCTATAAAAGGTGGGGAATGAGTGGTGATCGGACTGACTCAAAATTCAGAATAGGAATTCTTGCTTGCCTCCTTGTCTTTTGAGGGGATTTTAGTTTGGTAGTCTGGCACCATATTGTTCTTGGATAGGCCATTCCTATACTTGTATTAGTTAACCCTTTCCAATCCATTTATTTTTTCTCACCCATTCTCCCCAGCTCCAAATAAATTGGAGCTGGGGAAAATGGGTGAGAAAAAATACATTTTCCCTGCACCCTCCTGAACTGACAGAGTTCAGGAGGGTGCAGGTGCTCACTGCACCGTGGGGGGGCCTGCTTACCTGTCAGGCATCTTCCGCATTCTCCTTCTGCCTCCCGGCTTGGCGATCATGTGACCGCTGGGGTCAGGTGGCACCTGGCGGTCACATGATCGCCGGGCCGGGAGACAGAAGGAGAACGCGCAAGACGCCGGTCAGGTAAGCAGGTCCCCTCACGGTACAGGCTCCCGGTTCGGAGTTCATGTGACCGCCGGGGGTCAGGTAACACCAGCGGTCACATGATCGCCGGCCGGCCGGAATCTCTATGCATTACATAGCGCTAATTGAGCGCTATGTAATGTGTAAAGGAGAAGGCAGAAAGGGTTAAAAACCCTTTCTGCCTTCTCCTAGGGGGTCCTCGATGGGGACCAGTGCACAAGTGTATCTGCACCCGATGTGTCTGCCGATCGGGTGCAGATGCACTCCTGCACTGCAGTGTCGGGCCTGCCCTGACATCGGAGCTGTGGAGGGAAATGATGATGTCGGGGCAGGCCCGACATTGGACTGGAAAGGGTTAAAGAGATATACCAGGTGTGGAGCAGAAGCCACTGATATCTGTGGGTCCCCAGCCTCCAATTGCAAGCGTTCCACTCTGCCCCTGGTGTATCCCAGCACTACCTGAAAAACCCTTTAGGCTTGTCTCCTGCGTCTTAAGACAAAAAGAATTACATTTATTTAATTTCTCTTGACAATTAATCTTCTTATTGTTTTGTTTGAGTCGCTGTCCTTCTACATCCTCACTCAAGAAGAAAAAGACATGTTGGAGAGGCTGCAACTTAAGAAGTTCCCTCCTTCACATTTTTTGGGGGGGATGCCCAGAAATGCAATGTCTTTGGCATACTACATTCTCTCTGATAGGTTGATAGATACAAGGGCCCCCCTTCCTTGAAGATGGCAATTTTACTGCTAGGAATAGAAGGCATACTGGAGGAGGCAACATCCCCCTACTATCACTGATGTTACCCAGATGCTCTCAAATACCTCTTTGAAAAGATTCATGCCCAGAAGAATGATGATAAGAAGGGTTTTCTTGAGATGTGGGAACCATGGATAAAATACAATAACTTTGGGCTATAATAAGGAGTAGAAGGGAGAAGACGAGTGGGCAAGGCATTAATCAGTTGGGTCAGTTACTATATGAATAAAAAGACAAAAAATCTTTTGGAGCAGAGTTGGAAGGGACCTCCGGGGTTATGGGGTCCACTCCCCTGCTCAGTGCAGGATTCACAAAGTCATCCCAGACAGATATTTGTCCAGCCTTTATTTGAACATTTCTATTGTAGGAGAAATCGCCACCTCCTGTGGCAACCTGTTCCACTCATTGATCACCCTCACTGTCTAATATCTAATCTGTGTCTCCTCCCTTTCAGTTTCATCCCATTGCTTCTAGTCTTTCCTTGTGCAGATGAGAATAGGGCTGATCCCTCTGCACTGTGACCGCCCTTCAGATATTTGTAGACCGCTATTAAAGGGGTTGTCCCGCGCCGAAACGGGTTTTTTTTTTTTTTCAACCCCCCCCCCGTTCGGCGCGAGACAACCCCGATGCAGGGACGTACAGAAAGCTCACCGGAGCGCTTACCTTAATCCCCGCGCTCCGGTGACTTCTATACTTACCTGTGAAGATGGCCGCCGGGATCCTCTGCCTCCGTGGACCGCAGCTCTTCTGTGCGGTCCATTGCCGATTCCAGCCTCCTGATTGGCTGGAATCGGCACGTGACGGGGCGGAGCTACACGGAGCCCCATAGAGAACAGGAGAAGACCTGGACTGCGCAAGCGCGGCTAATTTGGCCATCGGAGGGCGAAAATTAGTCGGCACCATGGAGACGAGGACGCTAGCAACGGAGCAGGTAAGTAAAAAACTTTTTATAACTTCTGTATGGCTCATAATTAATGCACAATGTATATTACAAAGTGCATTAATATGGCCATACAGAAGTGTATAGACCCACTTGCTGCCGCGGGACAACCCCTTTAAGTCTCCTCTCAGCCTTCTCTTCTGCAAGCTAAACATTCCCAGATCTTTTACCCATTCCTCATAGGACATGATTTGCAGACCGCTCACCAGCTTGGTAACTCTTCTCTAAAAAAGGACATTGACAAACTGGAGCAAGTTTAAAGTGGGGTGCCCAGAACTGGACACAGTATTCCAGATTAGGTCTGACTAAGGCCGCCTGCAGACGAGCGTGTCGGATCCGGCAGCAAGAATTCTCGCCGCAGGACCCGACCCGAGAGCCTGCAGGGACGAGCGCGTACTCACCGGCGCCTGGCGGCCCCGGCTCTTTCATGTGCCGGCTGCCGCGCAGCCGGCGCATGCGCAGACCGGAGCCGGCGGCCGGGTGAGTGCGAGCCCCGCGCAAAAATAGGACATGCCGCGGTTTGTTTGCCACGCGAGATTTCGCGTGGCCAAACCGCGGCCGTCTGCATAGGAGTGCGTATTGTAATGCAGGCTTTGAGCGGCGGAAATCCCGCCGCGGGATTTCCGCCCGTGTGCAGGCGGCCTAAGGAAGAGTAGAGGGGGATAATGACCCCACGTGATCTAGACTCTATGCTTCTGTTAATACATCCCAGAATTGTGTTTGCCTTTTTGGCTGCTGCATCACATTGTTGACTCATGTTCAGTCTATGATCTATTAGTATACCCAAGTCTTTTTCACTTGTGCTGCTCCCCAATTCCTCCCATTCTGTATGCGCTTTCTTCATTTTTTTTTCTTGCAAAGATGTAGGACTTTGCATTTCTCCTTGTTAAATACCATTCTGTTAGTCGCTGCCCACTGTGCAAGCTTTTCTAGTTCTTTTTGAATTCTCTCTCCTAGCCTTGTGCCGTTGGCAAATTTGATCAGTTTCCCACAATTCCCTCCTCCAGATCACTTATTACAATGTTGACCAACACTGGGCCTAGGACAGAGCCTTGTGGTCCCCACTTGATACATTCTCCCACTTGGATGTGCAGCCATTTATGACCACTCTGAGTACGATCACTCAGCCGGTTCTGAATCCACCTAACAGTTGCCTTGCCAATCCCAGATTTGGTAATTTTTGTAAAAAGTCTGGTATGAGATACTTTGTCAGATGCTTTACTAAAGCCAAGATATACTATATCCACCGCATTCTCCTGATCAACCCAGTCGGTGATTCTGTCATAGAAGGACATTAGATTAGTCTGGCATGACTTGTTTGTTACAAACCCATGCTGGCTCTGGTAATTACTCCATTCTCATCCAAGTACTTGCAGACATGCTGTTTATTTAATATGTTTTTATTAAACATTTTTCAAATTAAACAGGATCTCCGTTCACATACAGGGTTTGCAGTAATAATCATGCATTTATATTAGGCTGTCTGTCAGATTGTATAGTACAAAAGTATTAGGATATACTTCCATCAGTAAGTCCATTATGGCTTTTAAAATTACTTTCCTTTGAGTTTCTGCCCCAGCATGTGCGGAGAACGGGGGTGGGGGGAGAGGAAAGGGAGAGTAGAAGGGGGGGGGGGTGTAAGGTTAGGAGCCTTATCTTGTCGAAGATCAGTTTTATTTCGACAAGGTTTTATCGAGCATCTTTCCATTGAGCAGGGTTTCTGCTTACATCCAGGACACGCACTAAGGGATACATTTTTATACGGAGCTGTACACATTATTACATCATAGGGTTGCATAGGTTGTACAGCCACCGCTTCTCTCCAGATCTCTTTTTTTCTCCTTTTCCCTTAGCGTACACGGGGAGGGGTGGGGGATCAAGGAATCAAGGTAGTGGGGGGTTGTAGGGGGGGGGGGGGGGGGGAAACATATGTAGGGGTTACATTACTTAACCCACTACAGTAACATCCTTGAAAATAAACAATTTTGACACCTGATACATTATGAAATTGGTTTCTTACATCTCTCCTCCTCTGCGAATATCCGGTCCCGTTTATAGAAACATGTCTATTTTATGTCCCAGCGAGTAGGCCCCTAAGGTGTTTCCCACATCAGGTCAAGTCCCACTAACTGGTGGATCTCCGGATATAGATCTCTCCATATACCATATGGTTGTTTTGAAGGATTCCTCGATTGCCCTTTTCACTCGTTGCGGTAGGACATCAATGAAACTCTCCCACACCTCAAAGAATCCCTCCACCTGCGCCTCTTTTTGAAATGAGGCCTCAGTCCAGTCCATTTGCATGAGAAAGGACAGCTTTTCCAGAAAGAGCTTAAAGGGGGGAGGGGTCGTATCTACCCATGTCTGCAGAACGGTTTTCATCCCTGCCATGGCAACCATGTGCAGAAGCCTACGGCTGCCCGGGGTGCATCTATATTTATCCAGGTCTATAAAGCCAAAGATTGCCCACAGGGGGTCGAATGGGGCTGCGGAGGTCAAATGTGTTGTTGTATAGCGGTGTACTCGAATCCAAAAATTCTGGACTATCCCACAGTCCCACAGGCAGTGACGAAGGCCCGCCCCGGCCATTTGGCACCTGAAACATCTGTCATTATTGTATAATCCCATTTTTTGTCCTCGCTGAGGGGTAATATATGCTCTATGGTATATCTGTAAGGTCATTTCAACATATCTACTTGAGGGTAATATAGTCAGACTATATTTTAGCATTTTTAAGAGTTGTGGTACTGTGAGTCCCAGGATATCTGCTGTCCATTTTGAGAGTGCTGTTCTGGAAGTGTTGTGATCTAGTGGGCTGTTTAGGAATTGGTAAGTTCTAGTCGTATGACCACGTGTGTTAGTAGGTTGCTTCAGCTGAATTTGGTTTAATTCAAGCCATTCATTCATAGGTATTTTCAATAATATTTTGTCTACAAAACTTTTGGCCTGCAGATACGGAGAGAAGGTAAACTGGATATGTGGATATTTTGATTGCAGGTCTCCCAATGACAGCATTTTATGAGTGTTTTTATGTAGTAGGGACTGGATATTGATTATTCCTCCCACATGCCAGGATCGGAATTCACCATGAGATGAGCTGGCCTGGAAATATGGGTTGTGTAAGAGCGTTAAGTACGGTGAAAAGTGTGGGTGTAAAGAGGTGGCTTTGCGGAGTTTTTGCCATGCTTTCCAGGTCGACATTAGGACAGGGTTCTCTCTGTATTCTATTGGGATCATTTGATATGTTAGATGTAAGAAATTGGGGAGGGCTACTTGGGGGATAAGGGTCTGCTCTATTTCCGTGTCTACGAAAACGGATGTCTGCTGTATCCAGTCGATGATTATTTTGGTTAGTGTTGCAATAGTGTAAGTTCTTATGTTGGGGAGGTTTATTCCTCCATTTTGTTTTGGTTGTCTGAGGATATTGAAGGGGATTCTGCTTCTGCCATCCTTCCAGATAAATGTTCTTATTAGATAGTTTATCTTTTTCTCATCCTCGGGGGTAATATATATTGGGAGAACATGTAGTAAGTATAAAAGGCGAGGGAATTCTACCATTTTAAATAGGTGACATCTACCTATGTATGACAGCGGGAGTTTGCGCCATTTTGTTAGGGTTTGTTCTAGGGTTGTTATGTATGGCTTCATGTTGATGTTGTATATATCTTGATATCTCTTTGGAACACGGACTCCCAAGTAGGTAATAAATCGGGTTCTCCATTGAAAGGGGTATTGGTGAGTCCAATGTGGTGTTTGCGAACCTTTTATTAAGAGTGCTTCGGTTTTCTCCAGATTGAGAGTGTAGCCTGATAGAGGGCCTAGTGTCTGAAGGTCTTGGAGTATTTCTGGGAGTGTATGAACCGGATCCTTAATGGTCAAGAGAACATCATCTGCAAAAGCATTTATGGAGATATTGGGATGATATGGGCGGGGGGGTGTCATTGGTGAGGTTGGTTTTAGGAGGTGCAATAGGGGGTCCAGGGATAAATTAAAAAGTAGGGGTGAGAGCGGGCATCCCTGTCTTGTACCCCGAAATATGTCTATGGGCTGGGTGCTATGTCCATTAACTGTCAGGGTGGTTGAGACATTAATTTGGATATACCCAATGAAGTTGAGAAAGTTTGGGCCAAATTGTCTCTCTCGCAGGGTGGCCTGCAGAAAGGGCCAGGACACCTTGTCAAATGCTTTTTCTGCGTCTAGACTTAGTAGTAATGTTTGTGGGGCGTGTGGGCGGCTGGCCTCAATTGTCGCTGCTATTGCTGTTCGTATGTTTTTAGTAGCATGCCTATTGCTTAGAAAGCCCCTTTGAGAGGGATGTATAATTGTTGGGCAGAGCATTTGTAAATGATTGGCTAGTATTTTTGTCAAGAACTTGTAGTCACTATTTAATAGGGATATTGGGCGATATGATTGGACTAACGTTGGGTTTTTGTTTGGTTTCAGTATTAAGACGGTTCTTGAGTCTAATAATGTGTCTACTTGTATGTTTTGTGTATAGATTTCATTATACAGTCTTGTCAAGGTTGGGATTATTTCTAGTTGTAGAAGTTTATAATATTCATTACCATATCCATCGGGGCCTGGAGTTTTGTTGTTTGGTGATGTCCCAATCGCCTCTTTCACCTCTGTCTCTGAGATCAGTTCCTCCAGGAGGATTCTCTGTTCGGCAGTGAGTTTTGGTAGGGCGAGGGTATCTTGCCACCTTTGAATCTCATTTTTGTCTGTGGGGGTTGCTCTATATAGATCTTCGAAATAGTTGAATAAAATGTTTTCTATTACCTCCTGTTTTGAGATTTTTGCATTCGTAGTAGGGTCAGTCAGGGATAGTATAGGCTTATGCGTGGATTGTACACTAATTATGCGGGCTAACAAACGGCCAGGCTTGTTGGCATTTTGGTAGTATCTATTCTGATCTATCTTAGTGAGCCATAGGGCCTGCCTCTGGACATAGGTTTCTAAGATTTGTTTTGTCTGGTTATAGGCAGATTTATTTTGTTGCGATGGCAGTTGGGCGTAGTGCTTTTGTGCTGTGATTAAGTTGTGTTGGAGTTTGAGGAATTGTTGTCTTGTTTGCTTTCGCTTGTATACGGTGTAGCTCATTATGTGACCTCTCATCACCGCTTTTGATGTTGCCCAGAGCCGTGTCTTCTGTGTGTTCAATATTGTCGTCGATGTAATTCGCCCAGTGGATTTTTAAATAGTTTCTAAAGTCTTCCGAGTGGTATAAGTGTGTGGGGAAGGACCAGATTCGTGTTTTACTCTGTGAGTCTTTACCCTGAAATGATAACGTAATTGGTGCATGATCTGATATTGCGATGGGAAGAATGGAAGCGTTTACGAGTTTCCCAAACAGCATTGCTGACAAAAGGAAACAATCTATCCTGGACAAGGACTGGTGGGCTGTTGAGTAATGTGTGTACTCTCTGGAGTCTACGTTTGTTATGCGCCAGGGATCACAAAGATTTTGTGTCTCCATAAGGTGTATGACGTCTCTGGTTGTTTGTGTAAAGGAGTTGTTCGGCGACGTCCTGTCCATGTCGGGGCATATAACGGTATTAAGGTCTCCCCCTATGATCAAATTTGGGTGTTGGCTCTGTAAGAGCATAGAATTTAGTTTTGGAAAGAAATTGTTGGTTGTCTGGTTTGGTGCATAGACATTAAGTAGGGTATAGTCCATGTCGTGTATGCGTGTTCTGAGCATCAGGAATCTGCCTTCTTTATCCGCTAGTTCCTCTTCCACTGAGTATATCAGGCCTTTGCGGAATAGGATAGCCACCCCCCCTTCTTTTTGATGTGTAATTTGCAGTGTAGCATGAGTCGAGCCATGGGGCCTTAAGGGTGCTTCCCGAATCATGCTTCCAGTGCGTCTCCTGTAAGTATATAATGTCAGGTTTCAGGCGTCTCAGATGTGTAATGATTTTTTTTCTTTTTAATGGCGTGTTGAGGCCAGCCACGTTCCACGATACTATCTTGATATGTGTGGGTGTGAGGTACTCTTGTTCTGTTCTATTGTTCATGTCTGTCATGGTGGGGGAGTCTGCAATCTCTGTCTTGTATTGTTTTGTTGTACCTTTCGTCCCAGCAAGCAGCGGGAAGTCCAATGCATTATGTTAGGAGGATCATGTGCCAGGGCACCAGGACCGGACATCGCAGGAGGAGAGAGATATATATTGGTGTCAATTCAACTTTTACAACTGTAAAAACAAAACAAAACATCATTACATAAAGTTCCCTGGGAGGGGAAAGAATTGGTTAAACCTTTTCTCAGAAAGTGGCAATGTTTGCTTATTGCCACGCCACAGTGCACCAGAATCCTTGGATTCTAGATCAGTCATGGTTCATCACCGGCTTCCAGCCGAAAGTGTTGGGCCGCCGATTGGGGGTCGCTGAAGATCAGTTGTCTGCCGTTTTCCGTTACTCTCAGCTTGGCTGGAAAGAGCAGCTGAAACCTAATGGCATTGTTGTGAAGGTGTTTGCAGATTGGCATAAAAGCCTTCCTTTTCTGGGTGACCGATGCTGAAAAGTCTTGGAATATAAGTATTTTAAAGCCTCTGACCGTCAATGTTTGTTGTCTCCGATAGTTTCGGAGGACGCTCTCTTTCACCGCCCAATTGAGATATTTGGCAATAATCTCTCTTGGTTGCTGGCCTTTAAGTCCCAATTGTCTGAGGGGGGCCCCACTCTATGTGCCCTTTCTATACAGGATCTGTCAGAGGCGACATCTGGGGTTAGGACTTTTGGAAGGTCTATTGTCAGCAAAGTCATCAGGTCCTCTCCCACAATGGTTTCTGGAATTCCCACAAATCTCAAGTTACTTCTGCGATCCCTATTTTCCAAATCTTCGAGTTTATCTCTAAGGGCCTGCTCACTCTCGTGACATCTAGTTATGGTTTGTTGCATGTTGGAGATGGTTATTTCTTGTGAATTCAACTTATTCTCTAGGTCTGCAATTTTTTGGGAGTTTGTGGTAATGAGAGACAGAGCCGAGTTAATAGATGTGTGGAGAACCTCGAATCTCTTGCCCAGCATGGGCATTAAGGTTCGTGAAACTTCTTGCGCCACTGAGACAGCCTGAAGTGTTCCTAGATCAGGTGTATGGCCTGGAATGTGGCCTGGGGAAGAGCATGGAGTTGTCATATCGTACTCTTGTTCCAGGTCTTGTGATGGTTCTGGTTCTTGGCTGTGTTGTGGGGAGTCCTGGACAACCTTTAAGGATGGTTTCTCTTTTTTACTTTTAGACTTTGACATGTTTTTGCTTCCTGAAAAGGATCGCTGAGATGTTTGCGAAGTGCGTTGAGGTGTTTTGTGGTTGTCAGTCCGTTTTATGAATTTGTCCATGCCCTCGTGTCTTCAATTCTTGAGAGCGCTTGCTGGTGATTCTGTTTGTGGGCGGTGATTCACAGTCGGTAGACAGTCGTGGTTTTAGACTGGGTGTAAGATTTTCAATGCCAGGTCAGCGGGGACCTTCGTCACCACATAGCTTGTAGTTTGGCCCCTAAATTTGGATCCGGTATCACTGCAGCGTGTTTCAGAGTTTACTTTTAGTTTGCCATAGGTCGAAAGTCTTGGGATTTAGGCGGACTTTTCCCCAGGCCTTGGGTTGTCAAACAGTTACGATCTGTTGTTGGCTTATGAATCAGGGGTCAAGGTCACCCGCCAGGTCTATATAATGAGCAAAATATGTTGCTGTTTCGGCAGGTTGTGCTGCTTAATGGGTTTTTACACCCCAGTTCCCCCGGAGCAGAAGGAAAAGTGGAGGAAATGTCCTCTGTTACTCCGGTTTGTTTGCTTTTAGGGAGTTTATAAAAAGTGGGCATGCGTGATGTCCCACCTCCAGGGGAATTGCAGACTTAGTTTAGGAGGGCTGGCGTCCTATCATTCTGTCCTTTCTGAGCTCTGTCTTTTTTTTTTCCCACCCTCTTCTTTAGTATGTTCGCTTGCGTTGTGTTGTAGTAGCGGGGTTGTTTTAAAAGAAATGGCGTTTGTTCCCGCTGCAGGCTCTCATTGATGTATTTTCTTGATTTCACCACTAGGTGGCAGCAAGTCAGCCAGGTATTGTGATGTAAATGAAGGGCCTTTGTTTCTCTCCCTGGCTGCCTGTCTTCTATTGTTTTACTCTGGGGTCTCTCACTCCTTTGTGTCTCTCACTGCTGGCAGTCCTAGTTACTGCATGGAGCTGCCCAGCTTGCTGCAGAGGCTCTCTGTGCCTGTCCTGCAGCCCGCGGTCGGCGCTCGCGGGTCCCGCCGCCGGGCCTGTGGACCCTCCCTCTGGTATCACCTCACCTCTATCTCCTCTTGGTTCTTCTGTCAGGGGTTCTGCTCCAGCCGCGGGTGGTCTGTAGGCTTTCCTCCTGCCTCCTGGCCTCTCTCAGCAGCATCTGCTTGTGGGTCTTCCTGCAAATCGAGTCCCCTGCTTCAATTCTCACTGCTAGGCCGCAATCGGCTGGTTTGTCCTAGTGGGTCATGCAGCCCCTCGTTCTGTTCCTCTCAGCTCTGGGGTGATGCTGGTGGTGTTTTGGGGATGATTTAGGGCCCCCTTGCTTCAGTTTGTGTGGGAGCACTCCTGACTTGCATCTGTCCTGTGCTCTCGCATACATGCTGTTTAATAATTTGTTCAAAGATCTTTCCTGGTATAGAAGTCAGGCTCACAGGTCTGTAGTTTCCTGGGTCCACCTTCTTCCCTTTTTTGAAGATTGTAAAAGGGCAAATGTTGTCCCTATCTTCTGGGACTTCTCC
>NC_089844.1:207475015-207585015 GCF_035609145.1 Eleutherodactylus coqui
ATTGTCTGTTTTAGTTCCAAAATGTTCGGAGCTTTGGCGGATTTCCACTTCCTTGACACCAATAATTTGGCGGTTAGGAGTATGTGGCCTGTCAGACTTTTCATTGAATTGGGGATATGTTTATTGTCTAGCAAAAGGATGGCTAACTCAGGAGATTTGGGAATATATATTTTTGTGATCTTTCTCAGTATGGAAAAAAAACTTCGTCCCAAAAGCCTAGGAGTTTTGGGCAACTCCAAAATATGTGACATAGGTTACCTATGTGGCCACAATGTCTCCAACAATGATTGTCTGAGTCTGTAAAGGCCCTAGCCATCGCCACTGGAGTGAAGTACCATCTAGTTAAGACCTTGATATGCACTTCAATCATATTGGAGTTGATAGTTGCTTTATTGGCCCATGTGAAGACCGAGAGCCACCTGTCTGGTGTGAATCTCTTTCCTATGTCCCTCTCCCAGTTGAGAATGTGAGCACGTTTTATGTTTCTCATGTCTCCAGAGAGCATGTCGTAGCAGACTCTCACCAGGGAGCGGGAGGTCGGAGAAGGATTGTTAAAGACTCTCAGCATGTCGTCTGTGAACTTCACTTTCCAGAGTTGGGCGGACTGTAATAAGGACCACACTTCAAGGTATTTAAATGCATCTCTTGAAGAGAGATTGAATTTTCTATCAGGATTTGGAAAGGCAGTATGTCATCATCTAGCAGCACATCCCCCAGATTTAGTATTCCCCTCTCCATCCACGACCCCAAGTGTAGGTTGGGGATAAGAAACTCGAGAGTAGAAATTGGGATACATTCCATAGTTTTCACCGTGTGAGGGCTGGTGTTCCGAGCCAGCCAATTCCAGGATTCTAATGAAGCTTGTATAGGTGGGGAAATAGACTGTAGATTATGGATCGGCGGCACAGACGAGGAGAGAGAGGATAAGAGGGAGGCCAAGAGAAGAGAGCGGATGGGCCTGTCATTGATTAATTGGGTCTCAACTTAAAGCCAGCTTGGACCCGGCCTTGGTTTCAGCCAATGTCTGGTTTGATTAACATTAGTCGCGTGGAGGTAAGACCATAAATTCGGCACTCCCAGGCCTCCCTGCTTCCTGTTAAGGTAGAGTATAGGAGCGGCGACTCTTGGTCTTTTCCCCTTCCATATGAAGTTAGATAATTGTTTTTTGAAATTTTGAGATTTTAGATCTATGGATCCGAAGGGTAATTGTTCGAAAAAGATATAGGATTTTAGGGAGAATCAGCATCTTGTAGAGCGTAACTCTGCCCATCCACGACGGCTCTTTGGTCGCCAGGGACTCTAGCTCCGTTTGAAGGTTAACTAACAAGGGTATCAAGTTCGCTGGGATAATATTAGCCAGCGGGGTGCATAATTTTATTCCCTGGTATGGGATGGTATTTTTTCCCCATTGGAAAGGGAACTCCTTTTGGATAGTGATTTTTAGGGGGTTGTCTATGTTAATGGGGAGTATCTGGGTTTTGTCTATGTTTAATTTGTAGTATGAATTTTTGCTAAATTCTTGGATTGTATTGCTTACTTCTCTTAGAGATGTTATGGGATCTGTAAGGAGGAGCAGGACATCATCCGCAAACAGACTTATTTTGTGCTGTCTAGCGCCAGCAGGGATCCCCCTGATGTTTGTATTGAGCCTAATATTCTCCGCCAGAGGTTCCATAACTAGCGTGAATAGCAATGGAGATAGCGGGCACCCTTGTCGGGTGCCGTTAGTGATTTGGAAGGGTTTTGAGAGGACCCCATCCACTAGAACCCTGGCGGAGGGGGAGCCATAGAGAGCTCGAATGGCCCTGAGAATATTTCCCTGGAAACCAAAGTTCTCCAAGGTGGCGAAGGCGAACCCTCAATGTAGCCTATCAAAGGCTTTTTCGGCGTCTAAAGCCAAAAGGATTGTTGGGGTATGATTCGCCTTTGCCATTGCCATAAGATTCAGTACTCTTCTGGTGCCGTCCGACGCCTGCCTACCTCTCGTAAACCCGACCTGGTCGCTATGAATAATCTGTGGAAGGATTTTTAGTAGGCGTTGGGCTAATACTTTTGAATATATTTTTGTATCACAATTTAACAATGAAATTGGCCTAAAGTTTGCTGGAGAATTCAGGGTTTTTCCCTGTTTAGGAATTGTGACCAAAGTGGCTCTCAACATTTCCTCCGGTAGGCTACCACTGAGCATTGCTTTGTTGAATGTTTCGGCTAGACAAGGGGCCAGGTCCGGAGCGAAGTCTCTATAATATTCATTTGAAAAACCGTCCGGGCCTGGAGCCTTGTGTGCTTTCAGTGTCTTAATTGTTTCCAAGATCTCCGCAGGAGAGATAGGGGTGTTTAATGACTTTAGTTGGTCCTCCGCGACAGTAGGGAGAGTTATTTTCCCCAGGAAATTATTGATTTGCTGTATATCTGGTTGAGGGGTGGAGCCATCTTTATTCAAATTGTACAGATTGGAATAGAACAGACTGAATTCATCCGCTATTTTTTGTGGATGTATTATTTCCGTTCCCGATCCATCCTGCCTTACCAGATAAGGAATTTTGGATGGTGACTGGCGTTGTTTTATTATCCTAGCCATTAATCTAGAAGGCTTATTATACGCTGTGTAATAATTCATTTTTGAGAAATTTAGAGTTTTGACGTAGTCTTCTATTAATTCTTGGCGAAGTTTATGGCGTAGATACATTAGTTCCCTGTGGAGCCCAATTGAGGGGGAGATTTGAATTTTTTGCTCAGGATTAGCAATTTGTGCTAGGATATTGTTTATTTGAAGTTGTTTCTTTTTTTTATATTGAGAGCTAATCTTAATCATTATGCCCCTCATGTATGCCTTGTGGGCACACCATGTGGAGAGGACATCTGTGTCTGGGTTCCTGTTAAACAAGAAGTATTCTGTCAGGGATTCTTTGATCAGCTTATTAAATTCAGGGATCCACATGAGGGAGATATTGTTTCTCCAGTTCCCAGGTGGGCGGAGAGGATTGGATGTCTCAAACGTAAGATATATAGGGGAGTGGTCTGACCATGTAGTCTTACCAATGTCTGCACTTCTAACTCCCGCTAATGTCAATTTGTCCACCAAGCATAGGTCGATCCTTGAGAAGGATCTATGGCGAGGGGAGTAAAAGGTATACTCCCTAGATGTGGAGTTGAGACATCTATAAGAGTCGAACAGTGCTCGTTTGTGAAGCCATGGGGCGAGGGTGGGTGATAGTCTATTGGCGGTGCTGGTTGAGTCAAGTTGTTTGTCAGGGATGATATTGAAGTCGCCGCATATGATAAGTTTGCCTTTTTGGACTTTACGTACTTTTTTTAAGGATCTTGCTTAAAAACGAGATCTGCGAGGAATTAGTGGCATATATGTTTACTAGAGTCATTTGTACCTCGTTAAATAGACCTACTAAGATAACATATCTACCCTGGGGGTCTATGATCTTTTCGGTGAGATCTATATCTATGGTTTCTTTAATTGCAGTTATAACCCCCGCTCTCTTCTTCTCAGCGCAGGATAAAAAGATATTGGGACATGTCTTGTGGAGAAAGGGAGGATGTGCTGCCGCGACGAAATGTGATTCCTGGAGACATATGATGTCGACCTTTTCATGCATCACATCTCTCCAGACTGCTGACCTCTTATAGGGAGAGTTAAGCCCTTTTGCATTGAGTGAAGATATTTTTAACACCATTTTTTAGGAAGCTGCTGAGTGTTGTACTTATGGAACCTTGGATTTTTGCTGACTGTTGTTGGGTTGGGGAAGGGAAAGACAACATGAACAATCATAACAGAGATAGCTGGCCACAAACGCCAACTAGTATGGCCAGATATACAACTGTTTCTGGATGCTGTGTTTAATAGCCAGAAAATTGTTGGGAACAGCTGCCCATATTGAGCTGTTCTCGCAGGTTTGTGATCCTGCGTGGTTATGGGGGGGTAAAAAGTTCGCCCGACGGGAGAGAGAAATAAGCCTCCAGGTTTTGCGGGGGAATATATAAATCAGCGAGGTGAGCGAGGTTGCGTATTCTCTCCTGAACGCTCTAGCGGACGATGAGCGGCGGATTTATTTTGGGGTTCTTCGGTGAGCTGAAAGCCCCACGAGATGAGGGTTTTTTCGCCTTCTTCTGGCTTGTTAAATACATATGTAGTGCCTTCTTTGTGGAGTATAAGTTTGGTGGGGTGGCCCCACTTGTAAGGAATTTTTTTCTTTCCTGAGGGATGAGGTTATACGGAAGAAGGATTTCCTATGGTAGCGGCGGATAGGTCCACAAATAATTTAATATTTGAGAACTGTGGAGGTAGATCAGTCATTTTGCGGGAGGCAAACATGAGTGCCTCTTTGATGTGATAGAAATGGATCTGCGCTATGACATCACGTGGGACATTGTCGTGAAGGAATTTCGGTTTCTGCAGACGGTGTGCCCTATCAATTATGAGTTCCTGATCTGGAGTAGAAGGCAGGAGTTTTTTCATTAATTGCACCAGAAAGTCCTTCAAATCTGCTGGGCTGACTTTTTCTGGGATGCCCCTAAATTTTACATTATTGCGTCTGTTGCGATCTTCCAGATCCGCCATCTTAACTTTAATTTGGTCTACCTCCTCCTCCAGAGAGTAGTGTGCATCAATCAGGGAGTTGTGAGATTTAGTTAATTCCTCCATTTAATTTTCTATATGGGAGGTTCTTTCCTCAATCTCATTTATGGTGGAGCTGAATGATGACGAGAATGTGTGGAGATCTTCTCTTATAGTGCTCCTTAGAGCGAGCATCATCTCCTTTATAAAGGCCTCCGACGCAGGTTGGTCTGATGTTGGGACCATTTCTAAAAATTCTGCGGTATTGGGTGGGGGCAAAGATATGTTTATTGCCTCCGCTAGCCTCTGTCTCCCCTTTTCAGGGCTAGCTGAGGGTGAACGACTGTCCTCTGAGTGTGACATGTGGCTGGGCGCCATCTTGGCTGGGAGAGTGGGGCTGCGTGTGATGGCTGCCGATGTCTCACTCACCTCTCCCAGGATTAGAAGTCGGCATGCATCCCTCCGGTCGGTGTTGGGACTCTCTGCTCTCTTGCCTCTGGGGAGAGCCGATAGCAGCATTGCTAGGTTCGTCCGAGGAGGGGGGGGGGGAGCGCTGTCGCCGGAGCTCTTCTGCCTCTGCGGGCAGAGTAGAAGTCGGGAAGAGGCTGCGGGGGCGCCTTTGAAGGCTTGCGTCGGGTCATATCGGGACGACAGGAGGTTCAGGTACGTCTTTGTGGCGGAGGGAAGTCCTGCTGGTGCTTTTCTAATTGCTGTGGAGGTTTATATCAGAGTGGTGCTCAAAGGATGGCGTCCGTCTTTGTCCGCAGTCAGGCCACGCCCCCCCCAAATATTTTTTTAAAGATACAGCTCGCTATTGCTTAATTTTCAACATAGCCTGGAGGCAGCCCAGTGGGGAAAAAATGGTTTCTGGTAAAGTATCAATACTTTTGAAACTTTGAACAATTGTAAAAAAAAAAAAAAAAGTAAGCAGAGCCTTTTGGGCCACAGAAAAATTGGCAGTTCAGCATGATGACATGTTGTTTCAGGGGGAGGAGTAGGAGGGGGAGGACTAATATCCAAGAGTGATTGACAAAGCTAATCCCCCCCTTTTTTTCTGGTGATAGGGAATGCTTATTTATCCGGCTGCAGCGAAAATAATCTTTAGGTACTGCTGCTTTCCGCCGGTGGAGAAGAGAAGTCTGGGGGAATCAAGGCTTTGTTCATCTTTATGAGTGTAAGCATGTCGGCACTGGCAGTTGACAGGCGGGTACGCTTGTCCGTGATGATTCCCCCAGCTGCACGAAACACCCTCTCTGACAAGATGCTAGCGGCAGGGCAAGCCAGCACCTCCAGGGCGTACGGCGCAAGTTCGTGCCACGTGTTCAGCTTTTCCACCCAATAGTTGCATGAAGCAAAGGCATCACATAGAGCGGTGGTACGATCAGCTACGTACTCCCTCACCATCTTTTTACAGTGCTCCCTCCGACTTAGCCTTGACTGGGGAGTGGTGACACAGTCTTGCTGGGGAGCCATAAAGCTGGGCAAGGCCTTGGAGAGTGTTCCCCTGCCGGTGCTGTACATGCTGCCTGATCTCTGCACCTCCCCTGCTACTTGGCCCTCGGAACTGCGCCTTCTGCTGCTAGCGGTCTGAGATGGGAAGTTTACCATCAGTTTGTCCACCAGGGCCCTGTGGTATAGCATCACTCTTGAACCCCTTTCCTCTTCGGGAATGAGAGTGGAAAGGTTCTCCTTATACCTTGGGTCGAGCAGTGTGTACACCCAGTAATCCGTAGTGGCCAGAATGCGTCTAACACGAGGGTCACGAGAAAGGCATCCTAACATGAAGTCAGCCATGTGTGCCAGGGTACCTGTATGTAACACATCGCTGTCCTCACTAGGAAGATCACTTTCTGGATCATCCTTCTCCTCCTCGTCCACAGGCCATACACGCTGAACAGATGAGAGGCAAGCAGGATGGGTACCCTCTGCAGTGTGCCCAGCTGTCTCTTCCCCCTCCTCCTCCTGAGGCTCCTCCCCCTCCTCCTCCGCCTCCAAAACGCGCTGAGATATAGACATGAGGGTGCTCTGACTATCCAGCGACATACTGTCTTCCCCTGTTTCCTGTTCCGACCGCAAAGCGCCAGCCTTTATGTTTTGCAGGGCACTTCCCAACAGGCATAACAGAGGAATGGTGATGCTAATGATTGCAGCCTCGCCGCTCACCATCTGGGTAGACTCCTCAAAGTTTCCAAGGACCTGGCAGATGTCTGCCAACCAGGCCCACTCCTCAGTAAAGAATTGGGGAGGCTGACTCCCACTATGCTGCCCATGTTGGAGTTGGTATTCCACTATTGCTCTACACTGCTCATAGAGCCTGGCCAACATGTGCAGTCTAGAATTCCACCGTGTGGGCACGTCGCACAGCAGTCAGTGCTCTGGCAGATTAAACCAATGTTGCAGGGTCCTCAGGGTGGCAGCGTCCATGGTGGACTTGCGGAAATGTGCGCAGACGCGGCACACCTTGCCGAGCAGGTCAGGCAAGTGAGGCTAGTTTTTAAGAAACCGCTGAACCACCAGATTGAAGACGTGGGCCAGGCATGGCACGTGTGTGAGGCTGCCGAGCTGCAGAGCCGCCACCAGGTTATGGCCATTGTCATACACGACCATGCCCGGTTGGAGGCTCAGCGGCGAAAGCCAGAGGTCAGTCTGCTCTGTCAGACCCTGCAACAGTTCGGGGCCCGTGTGTCTCTTGTCACCTAGGCAGAGTAGTTTCAGCACGGCCTGCTGACACTTGCCCACCGCTGTGCTGCCGCGCACACCGACTGCTGGCGATGTGCTGCTCACACTTCTTAATTGAGAGGTAGAATTTGCGTAGAAGGAGGAGGGTTTAAAGGAGGTGGCATAGACCGCCGCAGATACCAGCACTGAGGTAGGACCCGCTATTCTGGGTGTGGGTAGGACGTGACTCGGTCCCAGCCTCCACCAAATTCACCCAATGTGCCGTCAGGGAGATATAGTGGCCCTGCCCGCCAGTACTTGTCCACGTGTCCGTGGTTAAGTGGACCTTCCCAGTAACCGTGCTGGTGAGGATGCGATTTATGTTGCGGGATACGTGCTGGTGTAGAGCTGGGACGGCACACCGGGAAAAATAGTGGCGACTGGGGATAGAGTAGCGCGTGACCGCCGCCACCATCATGTTTTTGAAAGCTTCTGTTTCCTCTAGCCTGTATGGCAGCATCTCCAGGCTGATTAATTTTGCAATGTGCACGTTTACAGCTTGTGCATACGGATGCGTTGTGGCTGAGTTGCGCTTTTGCTCCAACGCTTGTGCTAGGGACAGCTGAACGCTGCGCTGAGAGACATTGCTGGATGGGGTGGAGGACAGTGGAGGTGAGGGTGTGGGTGCAGGCCGGGAGGCGCACGTGCCAGTATCCTGAGTTGGATTTGAGTGGCAGGTTGGGGGACAAGGCAGTGGTGTTACCCGGAGGCAGTGAACGGCCTTCGTCCCACCTTGTGGGGTGCTTGTCCAGCATATGCCTGCATATGCTAGTGGTGGTGAGGCTGGTAGTGGTCGCTCCCCGGCTGATCTTGGCGCGACACAGGTTGCACACCACTGTTCAGCGGTCGTCCACGCTCTCACTGAAAAACATCCACACCTTTGAACACCTAGCCCTCTGCACGGAGGCTTGGCGCGGGGGGGGGGGGGTGCTTTGGGAATCAGTTGGGGGATTCTTCGCTCTGGCCCTGCCTCTACCTCTGGCCACTCCACTGCCTCTTCCAAGCTGTCCTGCTGCTGCACTTGCCTCCCCCTCTGAAGCCCTGTCCTCAGTAGGCTTAGCAAACCAGGTAGTGTCAGTCACCTCATCGTCCAGCTGCTCTTCCTCCGAATCCTCTGTGCGCTCCTCCCTCTGACTTACTGCCTTTACTACTACCTCACTGATAGACAACTGTGTCTCATCATCATCATCATCCTCACCCACTGAAAGCTCTTGAGACAGTTGTCAGAAGTCCCCAGCCTCATCACCCAGACCCCGGGGACTTTCCAAAGGTTGGGCATCGGTCAAGACAAACTCCTCAGGTGATAGAGGAACCATTTTTTTCCCACTAATGGCAGGGGCCCCAGAACAGTTCCTGGGAGTCTGTCTGCTCAGAATATGTCATTTTCATGGAGTGAGGAGGCTGGGAGGAAGGATGAGTTGCAGCCAGAGGAATCAGAGTTGCAGTCCCTATCTGGGAGTAGTGGACTGCATAGAAGACTGGGTGGTCGACACATTGCTGGATGCACTTTCTGCCATCCACGACAGGACCTGCTCACACTGCTCTGTTTGTAATAAAGGTCTACCACATGGACCCATAAATTGTGATATGAAGCTGGGGACCCCAGAAACTTGCCTCTCTCCTAACCCCACAGAAGCCGGCTGTGATTCACCTGGGCCAGGAACTCAGCCTGTGCCCACACCCTCACTTGCACATCCATGTTCACGTCCTCGACCCTTACACCTACTCCTCATCATGGTGGATTAAGAATAGAGCAGGGGCTAAATAAAGTACCCCGCTGTATAGCACTGGCAACCTGGCCTTAATTCACCGCACACAGAGACTTGTAGATAGCGGAGGCTCTACTGCTCTCAGAGAATTGTAGATAATAGAGGCTGTGTGGAGTGGGAGAACACTGTAAAGCCAGTGGAGAGTGCTGGTAACTGTGGCGATCTCAACCCCACCAAGCTGCATAATACTAAAATGGAATCACTACAACTCCAAGTAGCCTCCCAGTAAAATCCACACGGTCAGATGTAGCCCTAAGAAGGACCGTTGGGGTTCTTGAAGACAGGATCCTACACTACCACTGTCCCTATCTCAGCAGCACTTTCCCTATACTCTGCATAATCGACTGCAGCCCGAGATAAAAAAAGAAAAAAAAGTGCAAAACAGCTCCCAGCAGCCACAACAGTAATGCACACGGTCAGATGTGGCCCTAAGATGGACCATTGGTGTTCTTGAAGACAGGATCCTACACTAACACTCTCCCTATAGTAGCAGCAGCACTTTCCCTATACACTCCCAGTGTGTGTCTGAGGCGAGCTGCGGGCGGGGCCGCTTTAAATATTCATCAGTCACTTGATCTCGCCAGCCACTCACTTCAGGGGGGTGGGATAGGGCTGGCACATCACAGGAGGAAGTGGTATTGCCTTCCCTGCATGTCTATTGGCTAGAAAATGGCGCTAAACATGTGGGGAAGAAAATGGAATTGACTCGAGTACCGCACGGTACTCGAGTCAATTCAATTCGAGTAACGAGCATCTCGAGGTCCCTAATGCTCGGACGAGTGTGCTCGCTCATCTCTATTAATTAGTTCTTTTTTTTTTTTTTTTTTTTATTAATTAATTTTTTTTAAGGGAGGAGGAAAAACGAAAATGGGAAAAAATAAAACAAAAACAAAAATGCGTGGCCACTGAGGGGTTAACTTTAGAGATGAGCGAGTGTACTCGCCCAAGCTTGATACTCGTTCAAGCATTAGCGTACTCGGGATGCTCGTTACTCGAGACGAGCACCACGCGGTACTCGATTCAATTCCATTTCCTTCCCTGAAAGTTTTGCGCCATTTTCTGGCCAATAGAAACGCAGGGAAGGCATTACAACTTCCTCCTGTGACGTTTCAGCCCTGTCCCACCCCCCTGCAGTGAGTGGCTGGCAAGATCAAGTGACCCCCGAGTATTTAAAGTGGGTCCGCTCGCGGCTCGCCACAGTCACACACTGGGAGAGATCAGGGGCAGTGCTGCTGCTGCTATAGGGAAAGTGTTAGTGTAGGAACCTGTGTACAAGAACCCCAACGGTCCTTCTTAGGGCCACATCTGACCATCTGCATTACTGTTGTGGCTGCTGGTAGCAGTTTTGCTTTTATTTTTGTATATCGGGCGTGTAGCCCCATTACAGCTATAGCGTTCTCAGGCTGCAGTCTGTACTGCATAGTATAGGGACAGCGTTGCTGAGATAGGGAGAGTGATAGTGTAGGATCCTGTGTACAAGAACCCCAACGGTCCTTCTTAGGGCAACCTGTGACTGTGTGCATTTTACAGGTTGTCGGATGGGAGTTGTAGTCCATCACTATTGCACAGCTAGGCCTGTTTGCAGCCTTCCGTATAATTTTTTTTCTGGCTGCAGTTAGCGTTAGAATACCGCTGTCAGCCTCCAACTGTACGCCAATAATTCCAATTTTTTTTTTACACCGCTCTGTGTCTGTGGTCAACTTCACGCACAACGTACGGCGACAGCCCCTGGTAGAGGGAAAGTCATATACACGCTATATAGCCGGTATTCTTTTTTTAAAATAAAAATAAATATATAAAAGCTCCTTCTTAGGGCTACCTGTGACCGTGTGCATTTTACAGGTTGTCTGATGGGAGTTGTAGTCCCACACTATTGCACTTAGGCCTGTTTGCGGCCTTCCTGACTATTGATTTCTGCCTGGAGTTTGCCTTACTATACCGCTCTCAGTGACAAAGTCTACGCACATAATTCCAAGATTATTTACACCGGGCTGTGTCTGCAGTGAATTAGAGACGCACAGCATACGGCCACAGCAACTGGTAGAGGGAACGTGATATACACACTATCCAGCCTGTATTCTTTGACCAAAAAAACCCCAAAAAGCTCCTACTTAGGGCTACCGCTGAGCGTCTGCATTTTACTGGGTGCCTGGTGGGAGTTCTGGTGCATCACTATTGCATTGCTTCCATTTTTTTCTGCCTGGAGTTAGCGTTACGATTCCGCTCTCTGCGTGAAACTGTACGCATATAATTCCATAATTATTTACAGCGGTCTGTGTCTGCTCTATTCATAATCCACCATGCTGAGGGGTAGGGGTCGAGGATGTGGATGCGGGCGAGGATGCGGAGTTCCAAGTGAGGGTGTGGGCACAGGCCAAGTTTCTGGTCCAGGTGTATCCCAGCCGGCTGCTGTGGGATTAGGAGAGAGGCAAGTTTCTGGGGTCCCCAGCTTCATATCACAATTTGTGGGTCCATGTGGTAGACCTTTATTGCAAACAGAGCAGTGTGAGCAGGTCCTGTCGTGGATGGCAGAAAGAGCATCCAGCAATGTATCGACCACCCAGTCTTCTACGCCGTCCACTGCTGAAACTCTGAATCCTCTGGCTGCTGCTCCTCCTTCCTCACAGCCTATACTGATGCAACAAAAATGGTACTGGGGTCTGCATATGCTTCTGCTACATTAATGTTACAGGGGTCTGCTGCTAGAGAAATGTTACTGGGGTCTGCCTATACTTCCGCTACATAAATGTTACAGGGGTCTGCTGATATTGCTGCTACAGAAATGTTACAGGGGTCTGCCTATACTGCTGCTACAGAAATGTTCCTGGGGTGTGTTTATACCTTTGCTACAGGAATGTTACAGCGGTCTGCCTATACTATGGGTGCACTAAGTCTTCCCATTGCGGTGCTTTACCTATGTGGCACAAATAGTACAGTGGCTGACTAGGCCTGAATTGCTGTCCGAGGCCAAGTTGCTTGGCGGGGCGAAACTCTCCCATGGTTGGGCACTCCGAGTACTTCCTGTGTAATACCATCTTTGTGCACTTACAGCATAGGCTAGGCCAAGGAACTCAAAGACTGCCTCTTCCAGTGTTGAGCTATCTATGTTGTGTCACATGGATTTCTTGTTGCTATGTAACTCAGGGCACCTTGGGTCACAAAGGTGGAGGCTTGGAACCGAGCCTGACCCTGGGCCCGCTAACGTGCTTCCCACACAGACTATAGCGGGTCCTGGTCATGGTGTCTTGGCCTTGTAATGCCACCTCCTCCCGCTTGGGGTCAGGGGATCAGCAATGCACATCATGTGCTTTCTCTAGTGTTACTACAGTTATCGGAGAAACTTGTTTGGGCCAAATGAGAGGAGCGTAACTGCATTAACGTTACAGGAGCCTGCCTATACTTCAGCTGCAGAAATGTTACAGGGGTCTGCCAATACTGCTGCTACATAAATGTTTCTGGGGTCTGTGTATACTTCTGCAACTAAAATGTTACTGTGGTCTGTCTATACTGTTACTACTGAAATGTTACTAATACTGGGCTATGCCTATACTGCTGAAACTGAAATGTTACTGGGGTCTGACTATACTGTAACTCAGGAGAAGAGGCAGCGGTGTGTCCCGCAGGCAGTGCTTGAGTTTGGTTGGAGGTAGTGTGGTGCTTATCTACAGTGTGCCTTGCTAATGATGGTTTGTCCGGAGTTTGTCCGGAGCTACACAATGCTACAACATCAGCATCGAGGGGCATTTTGTGCTCAGCCATCGTGGTAACTTCCCGGAAAACCTTGGTGCCCTCAGCCATGAGCAAGGTGAAGGTCATGGAGGCAGGGTATCAGGGTAGACGGGGTGCATATATCAGGGCCGACTATTATTGGGGCATCAGACCAGATTGCCAAAGATTGAACAACACTCCGTGACAAGCTATCAGCCTAACTATTTCCCTTTACCGCTACTACTTGCACACAATGTGACACAAGAACACTAGACCCTTTGTACGGACACGGCGACCTTTACATAAACATTACATTCAGAACTCATTTATTGTATTGTTCTCCATTGTATGTCCATGTTGTTCATTGTGAGCAGATTATTGACCCGCCGGCCGCACCGTGTACCGCGGCTACTGCCTTTACATGTATGACTGCAGGTAGATACAGTGACCGGAGACTAGTGGGTTAAGGGTTAAATGTACATAGCTAGGCCGGTGTCCCGTGGGAAGTCACGCATGGGGCAGCCCGGACAGGGAGCTGTCTTCCGTGAAGCTTCTTGATGGCACCCGATGGTATTTATTATCCTCTCCTCCCCACGGAGGCATCACATAGACATAGAACAAGAGCAGCGTCCGAGGCAGCTAGGAGAGCCCGTCCTAGAGAGCGCTGCCCCCTCCCCTCACACCTGTCCGGAGGAGGGTTCATGGGAGGGCATGAGGTGCAGCAAAGCCGGAGTGACCCTACTGCACTGAGAAGGAAGCTGGAGGCCGGCCGGGAGACGGAGCTCAGCTACAGTTGTACTGATGCCGTACCATCTGCGTTGCTCCTATTCACTTACAGCTGAGCGGCCCTGGTGCATTATGTCTCCAGCGGATGTAAGGGTGGAAACATGGGTTGGGAGCCCTGAGTTAGATGCTACGTCTAGGCGAGGGGCACGACGGTGGACCGGCTGCCGCACACACACCTCCCCACATGTACCGCCCATTCCCATGGCAAGCTCACATATCTCCCAGGCGGATTCCCATCTCTGGTCCTGTCTCACACATCTCCCCGCCGGATTGACATCTACGCTCGTTTCCCCCCGGGCGCTCGCTGGACAGCTTTGTCTGCTCCCAGCTCCTGTCCCCGTCGGCCGCAGCAGCCGTCGCCGCTGTCACCCTACGCGCTGGCCTCCGCTCCCGTACACCGATGGCACTAGCGCCGCTGCCACGGCGAACCCCGCTCTCGCTGCCCATGGCGCCGCTGGTGGCCAGCTCTGCCGATGACTGTGCGCTGCTGTTCGGTCGGAGCAGCGGCTTGCCTACAAGAGCTCCACTAGCTGCCCCTGACACTGCTCTCTTTCTGGGTCGCCTCCTTGGGCGCTAAATAGAAGAGCTGATTAGCGATCTGGAGGGGTATTGGGGACCGGGTTGTGGGGGAAGCGGGGGGTCTCACAGTATCGGTGGTCCTTTAGCTTTCTGGACCAACACGCTCTCCCGTAGGAATCGCAGCGGACACTGTACAACATCTGCTGCCCCGGGGATCTACAGTAGAACCCTCCCTGCGGGTTCTGTACGATGTCACCGACTGTGGCACTGGATCTGGCGCTGAGAGTCCCGCTGTATCACTGCTCCGCTCGGACATCAGTGACTGACAGGCCATCGCCGGCTGCAGGAGAACCGCGGGTAGAAGGCTTTGTTCAGGCGTCATTTCTTGGCGATCTACATCCCGATTAGAGCGTTGTTAGATGCCACCGCTCTTCAGCAGAATCCCAAGTTCCATCTTCACCGTCAACGATTGATGGGAACTACAGAGCCGATGCAATGGCCGTCACGTCCAGCACATGGTATCCCTGGGATGATATAGAACGGGCAGCAGCCCGCGGGAGGAGATGCACCTGCAGAGAAGAATCGCTTCTTCTTGTGGACAACCACACCCATCATGTCCGGGGTATTAAAGGGACGATAACGTGTGACATTCCCGATCGTCTGAGTGTACAGGGGGGTACTGGGTTTCCTCATCTTACATTGCGCCGCAGTATAGAGCAGTCTGCAGTATATACAGTATACATTCAGCACCCGGGAGCTGGCAGTGAGCGGAGGCGCCGCCTGTGCTACACCTCTGGGCTCTCGGCAGCTCCAGGTCGTCCTCGCATTGTGCAATCAGCTTCTGCACGATGGAGATTGTGGAGTAGATCCCGGGGATGGTGACAAGGGCCGGGAATAGAGGGAAGGCGCTCCCGCAGCGGTTTTATCTCCGCAGATACGCGGTGATGTGCAGATCGGGAGAACTATGGCGAAGATCTCGTGGCCTCCTCTCCGCTCCTCCCCGGAACCTCCGCCAGCAGCGGCTATAAACGGTTGCATGAGATGTCAGAGAGTGAGGAGTCACGTTGAAAGCGAGCTCTCCTGTCCGGTTCTGACCGGTAACGGACTCTTATCCCGGGCAGGGAAGCACAAGAGGAGAACGGAGCGGAGAGAGGCCCGGATGGGATAAGGCACTAGCTGTGCTCAGTGTCAGCCAATAGCAGCTCAGGACGGGCCTGCTCACGAGCCAATCAGAGCGCGGCCGCTGTACATATAAGAGGCGCCACCAGCGCCGCTCTCAGAGTTTCTCTTCCAGGAGAGTTTTACTATTTGATTACCTCAGCACACAATGGCAGAAACCGCGCCAGCCGCCGCTCCTCCTGCCGCCGAGCCGGCTGCCAAATCCAAGAAGCAGCCGAAGAAATCCGCCGCAGGGGGCGCCAAGAAAAGCAAGAAGTCCTCCGGTCCCGGCGTGTCGGAGCTGATCGTCAGAGCCGTGTCCGCCTCTAAAGAGCGCAGCGGGGTGTCTCTAGCCGCCCTGAAGAAGGCTCTGGCTGCCGGAGGGTACGATGTAGAGAAGAATAACAGCCGCCTGAAGCTGGCCGTCAAGTCTCTGGTCACCAAGGGCAGCCTGCTCCAGGTGAAAGGCAGCGGCGCCTCCGGCTCCTTCAAGCTGAACAAGAAGCAGGAGACTAAGGACAAGCCGGCCAAAAAGAAGCCAGCGTCTGCGGCCAAGCCCAAGAAGCCCGCTGGAGCCAAGAAAGCGGCGAAATCTCCTAAGAAGCCCAAGAAGGCTCCGGCCAAAAGCCCGAAAAAAGCAAAGAAACCTGCAGCGGCCGCCGCCAAGAAAGTGGCCAAGAGCCCGAAGAAAGCCTCAAAGCCGAAGGCCGCCCCAAAGCCCAAGAAGGTGACGAAGAGTCCGGCTAAGAAGGCGGCCAAACCCAAAGCTGCCAAGAGTCCGGCTAAGAAGGCTGTTAAAGCCAAGAAGAGTGCGGCTAAGAAATAAGCTGAAGCCGCCCATGCATTTACCCCACAAAGGCTCTTTTCAGAGCCGCCACCTTCTCACCGCAGAGCTGTATTATCACTGCCTCGAATTCTGTTCTAGATAGCAGCGGCTACAGGGTACTTCATATCAGTTGGGAGTCTAGGGAGCGAGGGGGAGGCTGTAGAGGGGGAGTAATACGAGACATTGTCGCCGCATCATCCCCGTTCCTGTTGGGGAGTGTGACCTATACAACGCGTGTATGGATGCCGGGCTGAGTGTGAAGGGGGAGGGGACTCGCCGACCTAATGCATTTCCCATAAAATCAGCGCAGCTTCTAATGGGGGAGACTGCCGTGCAGCGTGGAGTGCGTGTTTCTGCGGACATATCAATGCAGGGAAGCAGCTGAGAACATGATTTCACAGACACCCGTACGTATCATGCAGTGGCCTGATAGGGTGAGGTGGGGCCAGCCTCTGCCGAACGCTGATTGGTCGCGGGCATCAAGCGTTTTGGCGGGCTAGTGGTTTGAAAAAGCCAATGAGATGTAGGGGGCGTTGTTTCTAAGAGCCAATAGGGAAGAGCAAGTAGGGTATAAAGGCTCTGCTCTTTCTACGGCTCCCATCATATCACATCTGTGTGCATCTCTACAGTAGAGCTATGGCCAGAACCAAGCAGACCGCTCGTAAATCCACTGGAGGGAAAGCTCCCCGCAAGCAGCTGGCTACGAAGGCCGCCAGGAAGAGCGCTCCTGCCACCGGCGGAGTGAAGAAGCCTCACCGCTACCGTCCAGGTACAGTGGCTCTCCGTGAAATCCGTCGCTACCAGAAGTCCACCGAGCTGCTGATCCGTAAGCTTCCCTTTCAGCGCCTGGTGAGAGAGATCGCCCAGGACTTCAAGACTGACCTGCGCTTCCAGAGCTCAGCGGTCATGGCCCTGCAGGAGGCCAGCGAGGCTTACCTGGTAGGGTTGTTCGAGGACACCAATCTGTGCGCCATCCACGCCAAGCGGGTCACCATCATGCCCAAAGACATCCAGCTGGCCCGCAGGATTCGCGGAGAGAGGGCTTAGATCTGCCCTGGGCACCGCATGGAACACAAAGGCTCTTTTCAGAGCCACCAAATCCTCCTCAAACGAGCTGCATCCTGTCCTCCGCTGTCATTTCCCCAACTCGGGTTCACAGCCAGCCTGTGCGCGGTGTACCCTGGCGCCGCCTCTCCCCAATAATGTTCTGTCAGCAGCAGGTGGTCTGTTAACCCCTTCAGTGACCTAGTCAGTTCCTCAATTAATGCCATTCTCTCATCTTTCAAATGTAGTAGAAAGAGATTTGAATTCCCGGCAGACTGTTATGAACGTGGTTGATCAAACGTGTCCGTATGAGGCATCTATCTGTGCCTGTGGGCCGGGAAGGGATTAGTGTTGAGGATGTATTTATGTGGATATTATCTCATTGTACGAAGAAGAAAGACAGCAATACACAAAACTATACTAATTAATACCGCATAATGGGATTGGGAACCGGCCGGGAAACTGTTGAGAATTGTAAGAATACGCGTTAAATTCTAAATTCCAAACGATTCTGTGTTAAACCAATCAGCAAGGAGAGGGGCGTGGCCAACATGTAATTGCCCCAATAGGAACGCCTAAACTGTCGTCATTGGTTACTGTTTTCAATCTGGTCCGCACGTTGTGTAGCTAAGGGAGGACGCTTGAACCGGTTTGCAATTGCTTTCTACTTACAACGTGGAAGATGTCTGGTCGCGGTAAAGGAGGGAAAGGTCTTGGGAAGGGCGGCGCCAAGCGGCACAGGAAGGTGCTCCGTGATAACATCCAGGGCATCACCAAGCCTGCCATCCGCCGTCTAGCTCGCAGGGGAGGCGTCAAGCGTATCTCCGGTCTCATCTACGAAGAGACTCGCGGCGTCCTGAAAGTCTTCCTGGAGAATGTGATCCGCGACGCCGTCACCTACACCGAGCACGCCAAGAGGAAGACCGTCACCGCTATGGACGTGGTGTACGCGCTCAAGCGCCAGGGCCGCACTCTCTACGGCTTCGGAGGTTAATAATTCTGCTCTTTCTCCATAACACAAAGGCTCTTCTCAGAGCCGCCCACCTCTTCCAAGGAAATGCTGTAATACAACTCCTTGTGGGGGTCGCCGCTGCTGCCTGATTGCCCATCTGTTCTGATACGTGTAACCCGCCCTATATCGGATGCCTGCCATCACCCCTTATGCGTTGGCATTGTTAGTGGCCAAACTCATTTAACCCTTTGAATCACACTTTATGCCCATTGTTGTTCTTTGCGTATGCTATAGTCAGCCGTGTTCCCCTCATGACGCCTTCCCGCAAGGTCTTTGTATCATTAAAATGAGTTGTCTTAACTAATACTCGAGAGAGGGGGCGGGGACAAAGTAAATAAATGCCTAGATGCGCACATACATACTTTAGTTATTGCAAATAAGA
Organism: Eleutherodactylus coqui; assembly: GCF_035609145.1. NCBI lineage: Eukaryota > Metazoa > Chordata > Amphibia > Anura > Eleutherodactylidae > Eleutherodactylus > Eleutherodactylus coqui. The sequence continues at coordinate 207,493,508 of NC_089844.1, forward strand.
GATTTAAGCGTTCTATTAAAAATACCCCCCACCATGATGACCCCTAATGCCAGGGAATCTTCTCTTCTACCAGGAAGCAGGCTGCGGCGCACTGAGTGTATGTCCTCCTTGTACTAAAGCATACGGCCTGCCCTTTAATCCGTGTAGTGCTACCATATTGGAGGCGTCCTCTCATGTAGAAGTGCTGCAAATTGCACCAAGCTCTCCTAGGGACCCGCACAGCCATCATTTTACATAGAATTGCCGTCATAGCAGCCAGCTCTCCCAGAGTGCTGCACTGATTTCCCATTGCGGGACTCTGGGAGACCTGGGTGATATAGCCGGAGCACTAAATTAATCTAGGGAAGAGGTTGGTCTCTGAGAAATCCGGGATGCCCGCTGTTCTCCATGCCAGACTGCCATCTCCGCTCCCGTTCACCTGCGGCCGCTGCCACGATGGTCTCTGCTTCCGTTCACCCTGCTGCCGCGGCTACTCTGGTCCTTGCTCCATTATGGTCCCCGCCCCCGTTCCCCATGCGGCTGCTGTAGCCGGTGCACTGCCCCTCTGGTTCTCGCTCCCCTCCGGTCCCTGCACCCGGGAAGGCTGCCACTTTGGTGACTGCCATCTCCTCTCCGGTTCCGCTGTCACTGTGGTCCCCTCAGGTTTCTACACCGACATAGAAGGGGGTTCTTCCTTGTAAGAGCAGTGAGAGTGTGGAACTGTCAGCCCGAGGACGTGGCTGATGGCAACTTCGATAAAAGGGTTCAAAAGGGGCATGGGCGCCTCTACATAAGCAGCTGGAGAAGGTGAGGCTATTCTCCTCTTGGTCCCCCTCCCCTTTCCTAGCACCCCCAGTGCTCTTATTTTCAGGCATCCCCGATTGCCTCCGCTACTCACTACAATGCACTACAGCCCCCAGCATATCGTCTGCCTACTACCCCTTTCCCTTTGTGCACCCCACTGCTTTAGGGCGCAGACCCGCATATCCCCTGGAGTCTTCTGCCTTCCGAGCACTCCAGTACAGCTGCTACTTGCTGTCGGCATCCCCCTCCGACGTCGACCGCCTCGTGTAGCCACCACGCCGACCTCACCCCACAGCATAATCCAGTCATGGGCGCACTGTGCTCCGTGTACCTCGGTGGCAAAGACGCTGCCGCTTATCTAATGGCTAATTGTCCGCAGCTGCATCACCGAATCCACGTAGCGCCCACCTCTATGGAGGCGTCCGCATAGCGCGGCTTCGGTCACCGCACGTATCCCTAATCTGCAGCGCAATCAGCATCGCGACCCCCGACAGAGATACAGTTGTGTAGCGCTGCAGGGAAGATCTCCTCAAATCCAGTACATAGACAGAGAACAACTCCGGTACACAGAGACAAAGACGAGTTGTGCAACGCAGGGGACTAAGTAACCAAGCCGATGTATACACAACCTTTGTTACAGAGGAGCAAACGAGGATGCTCCCTACACAACCGGAAGGTGACAGCTCTGCTGTAGACGGGGTGGGGGGCTCTTAGAAGAGCCTTTGGGGTGATCGTGCACGGCGGGCCACGGAACAGATTACTTGGCGCTGGTGTACTTGGTGACGGCCTTGGTGCCCTCGGACACGGCGTGCTTGGCCAGCTCTCCAGGCAGAAGCAGGCGAACGGCGGTCTGAATCTCCCGGGAAGTGATGGTGGAGCGCTTGTTGTAGTGAGCCAGGCGGGAGGCTTCCCCTGCGATGCGCTCGAAGATGTCGTTGACGAACGAGTTCATGATGCCCATGGCCTTGGAAGAGATGCCGGTGTCGGGGTGGACCTGCTTCAGCACCTTGTACACGTAGATGGCATAGCTCTCCTTCCTGGTCTTCTTACGCTTCTTGCCGTCCTTCTTCTGAGTCTTGGTCACGGCTTTCTTGGAGCCCTTCTTGGGCGCTGGAGCAGACTTGGCGGGATCAGGCATGATAACGTAGAGATACTTTCCCAACTAGAGAGAGCAGTGTTCCTGCACCTCCCAGCGCTGCGATATTTATAGCGGGGCCATGCAAATGAGTACCGCCGTCTGCTTGCTGTTCTAGTGGAGCAGCAAAACATGTGACCCCTGTGAGCGTCTTAGCCACGCCCAGTGCCGCTCATTGGTTCATCCTCAAGTCTGGCCTCTATTGGGGGGATTGAAAGCTACCCAATTAGAGGAGAGGAGGGCGGAGCAGCAGGTTATAAAAATTAACAGAACTGCGCCTTCTCGTTATCACAACTTTCAAGGTGTTTTATCCTAATTCTGCTTTCCTGTGCTAGAAGATGTCTGGACGCGGCAAACAAGGAGGCAAAGTCCGTGCTAAGGCCAAGACTCGCTCATCCCGGGCAGGGCTGCAGTTCCCTGTCGGCCGTGTGCACAGGCTTCTCCGCAAGGGCAACTACGCTGAGAGGGTGGGCGCCGGCGCTCCGGTCTATATGGCAGCAGTGCTAGAGTATCTGACCGCTGAGATCCTGGAATTGGCTGGCAATGCCGCCCGGGACAACAAGAAGACCCGCATCATCCCCCGTCACCTCCAGCTGGCTGTGCGCAACGACGAGGAGCTGAACAAGCTGCTCGGTGGGGTGACCATCGCCCAGGGAGGCGTCCTGCCCAACATCCAGGCCGTGCTGCTGCCCAAGAAGACCGAGAGCAGCAAGACGAGCAAGAGCAAGTGATCGCGCTGATCCTCCATAGAACCAAAGGCTCTTCTAAGAGCCACCCACATGCTCCTTACAACAGAGCTGCGCCGCTTCTATGCTGTGATACTCGGTGGCCGGTACGCCGGCTGCACCTGGAAACTATAACTGTACAGGACTTTCCACAAGGAGGAAGAGATTGGGGCAGATGCCAATTTGGCCATCCCTGTCACCGGCAGAAGCGCACAATCGTCCTGCTCTAGGTGACCTCATGTCCAGAGGACGGGCGGCTGTAGGACTCGCTCACCAGTCCTTGCGATAACGGGTTAACAGAGTCCTCTGTTAGGTCACGTATATACAAGAATCGGAACGCTTCAGTTGTGTTTCGGATAGAACACCCAGCTTTCTCAGGGTCCTGCGTTGCAGCCGCATCACCCAGCCCTCTCAGAGCTCTGCACGGTCGCCCCCTTAGAAGTGCGCTCATCATGTCACTCCACAGCCATGCCCTTTTTATGGAGGTGGAGCTATATCACCCAGCTTTCCCAGAGCCCTGCACGGCTCAGGCTGGTTTTGGATTATAGTAAACCTACAGGGATTAGACGTCCTCTTGCGTTACGGGTGGAGCAGGTAGATGAATCCACCGCCCGTCGTAGGGCTGGGATTAGGGGGTGTATCTGAGGGTTCTTTACCTCCAGCCCCCGAGCGCCTCTATATCAGACGGCCTGGTCACTGATTACACGTGTTACATGGATGGAGGACAGGAAGAGCGGGAGACGCGATCAACTGAGCGGGAAGTTCAAATCTCCGGGGATCAGCCAATGAGCGGGAAGAATCTGACTATAGCCCCGCCCATAGGCGGCACTAAAACCACCCGACCTCCAACGGCAGGTCTGTTAACCCTTCACCGCACTCATTAATTCAGGCCCAGCTCCTCGCGTATTATAAACATAACCTGCCTGCCCTAAATAGGTTAAGGGGTTTAAAAGCGTGCCGTGACCGCAGCCTGAAGCGCACCCTGACGGGGAGGCTGCTACACCCCGGCTGTATCATGTCAGAGTGCATAGACCATCACCGCTGCTGACGACCCCACAAGGAGTTGGATTACAGCCTTTCCTTGGAAGAGGTGGGCGGCTCTGAGAAGAGCCTTTGTGTTATGGAGAAAGAGCAGAATTATTAACCTCCGAAGCCGTAGAGAGTGCGGCCCTGGCGCTTGAGCGCGTACACCACGTCCATAGCGGTGACGGTCTTCCTCTTGGCGTGCTCGGTGTAGGTGACGGCGTCGCGGATCACATTCTCCAGGAAGACTTTCAGGACGCCGCGAGTCTCTTCATAGATGAGGCCGGAGATACGCTTGACGCCTCCCCTGCGAGCTAGACGGCGGATGGCAGGCTTGGTGATGCCCTGGATGTTATCACGGAGCACCTTCCTGTGCCGCTTGGCGCCGCCCTTCCCAAGACCTTTCCCTCCTTTACCGCGACCAGACATCTTCTACGTTGTAAGCAGAAAGCAATAACTGCTCAGCGCCGAGCCCTACTCTATATAGACAGGGAGCGGACCAGAGAGGGAACTACTGATCAGGGCCGTCATTGCGGGGCGTTTCTTTTAGTTGTCTAGAGTAAAGGCCCATCCCCTCTCCCTGCTGATTGGCTGAATACAAGAGCCCTTGCCATCTTGTGCAGCCGATTGGCCTGTCAGCTCCTGAAGCAGTGGGAGAAGACGGAGGAGGGGTGAAGGAGACAAGGGCCATGCAGCAGAGAGCCGCTGGAGCGTGAATCCCTCCTGTAAAGCGAGGAGTGCAGCTGCTGCCACAAACATGTGGGGGCGAGGGGAGAGCGCGCAGGGAGGCTTCGGTGAAGGGGAGTACTAGAGCTCTGCTGCATCAGCGCTCCCCTGCCGGAGCAGAGAGACACTCAGAAGCCACAACAGACAGCTGTGGGCGGCAGGAACATCAGGGCACCGTGTATAACAAGGAGGCCCCATAACCTGTGACAGTCCCCGGCACAGGGCATACAGTGGCACTTCTACTGCCACCCCAAGAAGCGCCAGGATTACTCCTCCTCTGCTGTGGCAACCATGATGTGCAACACTCTGCAGATTCTCAAGACCCGGAGTCCCTCATTACAGTCATCAATGAAGTGCAAACCGAACGACTTCCCTGTGTGACTGCTGCCAGAGACTGCTGTATACTCCTTATGTCTTAGGGGCCTTTACAGGTCTACTTAAGGAGCTTTAAGCAATTTGCAAAATCCCCTACAAAGGCAGGAAATGCAGAAGTGGTTCTGCTATGGGACCCACTAGACAGAACTCTCCCAGTGATACACTAAAGATGTTTGCGAGGGGGGGAACCCCCCGACACGGAGCCTACGACATCATCTGCATCAGGAGACGTGGCCTCTGCACCAACCGCCTGTTTGAGTTGCGGTCATTTTGTGCGCACGATAACTTTTTTACTTTTCCGTCAATGTAGTTGTGCTAGGGCACATTTTTTGCGGGATGTCCTGTAGTTTCTGATAGTATCAACTTGGAATACATTCGACTTTTTCATCACTTTTTATTGCGTTTTTTTCTGGGAGACAGGGTAACTAAAAAAATGCATTTCTGGCGTTCTTTTTTTTTTTTTTTTTTGGACGACGTTCACCGTCCAGAAAAAATAATGCACTACTTTGATAGACTTTTACGGACGCGGCGATATCAAATACATATTTTGATTTTATGATTTTGATTTTTTTAATAATGGATATGGCAAAAGGGGGGTGATTTAAACTTTTATAACTTTTTTTTTTTTTTTTACATTTTAAAAAGCTTTATTGATCTTTTTTTTTAACTTTACTTTGAAGTCCCCCTGGGGGACTTTAACATGTGATGCTTTGATTGCTCCTGCAGTATGGCATAATGCTATAGCATTACGTCATACTGCTTTTTTACAGGCAGTCTTTCAAGCCACCCTGTGTGGATGTCTTGATAGGCAGTCTACTAAGGCAGCCATGGGGCCATTCATTACGCCCCCGGCTGCCATGACACCTGCACAGATCCCCCGATCTCACCGCGCGCGGGGGGCGTGTGGGACCCCCAAACAGCGTTTGTGGCATTTAAAGGGTTAATAGCCGCAATCGGCCGAACAGCCGAGCGCAGCTATTGCCCGCAGGTGTCAGCTGTAATAAACAGCTGATGCCCGTGCTGTATGGAGGGAGATAGCGGCGCTACCTCCCTCCATACACGTCCTGCAGCTGCAGGACGTAAAAACACTATGGCCCGGTCGTTAAGGGGTTAAAAAAGACATCGACAAACTGGAGCAAGTTCGGACAAGAGTTACCAAGATGGTGAGCGGTCTGCAAATCATGTCCTATGAGGAACGGTTAAAGGATCTGGGAATGTTTACCTTGCAGAGAAGGCTGAGAGGAGACTTAATAGCTGTGTACAAATATCTGAAGGGCTGTCACAGTGCAGAGGGGATCAGCCCTATTCTCATCTGCACAAGGAAAGACTAGAAGCAATGGGATGAAACTGGAAGGGAGGAGAGACAGATTAGATATTAGACAGTGAGGGGATCAATGAGTGGAACAGGTTGCCACGGGAGGTGGGGAGTTCTCCTTCAATGGAAGTCTTCAGAGGCCGGACAACCATCTATCTGTGATGTTTTAGTGATCCTGCACTGAGCAGGGGGTTGGACCTGATGACCCTGGGGGTCCTTCTAACTCTACCATTCTATGAATCTATGACTACCTTCTTCTTTCAGGCAGAGAGCCTATTATCTGCTGAGTGGGCCCGCTTCCAAATTACCCTGCTTCGCCTCAGAGGCTCTATGCTTAGAATATTTAATGTGCATTCAACTTCAGGTTAGCAGGCCCAGGATATATATGTGCATGTAAATGATAGGAGCCTGGAGGCATAGAGATAAAAGCTTTCTTCTATGTATTCAGTTTGTGCCCATTATAACAAGAAAAATACAAACGTCTCAGGACGTACCGCCTAGGATCGAGCGGTATGGATGAGAGACTGCTTTCTTCATGCAGAAAAGAGGGCACAGCAAGACATATAAGACGGGAGCTAACATAACCTGCTACATAGGTGAGATCATTACCATTGCCAGGATATATATGGTTGCCCATGGATCGCCGTGTTCCTGACTGCTGCGGGTGTGACACCCCAATGGTTCACAAGCACTACGCTCAGCACCGGCGCAGGGTGATGTTCACAACTACTCTGGTAGATAGATATGCACCGAAGAGCAGTGTGCACCACAACTGAAATGCATAACCCTGATGAAAAGCCTGTGCGACACCAGGGTACCACACTCAGCACAGCGACAGGGAACGCATGCACTGTAGGAACGAGCCGCACACCATGCTATGCTGAATGGTAGCACCGCTCCAGGGAGGATGAAGCCTGGCCCTAACCTAGTAAGGGAGGTGAAGGGGCCCCGCCTTAAAGAAGAGTAGTAGCCTCGATAGAGACGGCCCATGAGAATATATAGCCACTATGCACATGGGAACTGGCAGAGTGAATGGAAAACCACACAACATCACCCTACTCCCAGGCATGACTAATCTAGCATGCATCAAAGACAGGCAGCACCAGCAGTCTCTTCACATGGTGCATTAACCCCTGTCCTCCATAACAAGGCAACAGGTCTTTACCTGCGTCCAGACCACCATGCCCCAACAGCGTCAAGGTACAACCGCACCCTTCACTCCTAACCGTTGAAGAGGATGGACTCCAACTACACCTCAATCACCCGTATTTATAGAAGGCAGACATCTTGTGACGGTACATGTATTGGTACTTTTGCAGACATATCCCAGCCACTCTCAGACATTAGCCCCTTACATGCTGCAGCTGTGCAATGCATACAGCAGAGTACTAGACCCTTAGCACGGCGCATCCACATAAAATACATGGCATGCATGACTACACGGGCACTACCCCCCCCCCCCCTCAATAAGAAAGGGTCTTATTAAAATGATTGTCCTTCCCCAGTAGCTATACTGGCTACAGCAAGCAGACATGTTTCAATAAAGGCCCATTTAGCTAGCTGAAAGACAACGATGAGCCTTATCCATGCTGCATGCTGCATTCTCAGCGGGATACCGCTGATACTATTGTTTTAGCTGGTATCCCGCTTGGGGAACACAGCCGGAATATGAAGAAGACAAGCGCTCCAGCTGTGTTCTGCATACCCCGCTAGGAGCGCTTAGCGGGATATCAGCTGAGCGCTCTGAGAAGACAACAGCTGTATGGAGACGATAGCGGTCCCGCTTGTATTCTGCATACAGCGTGAGCCTTCATTTACACGCTTATGTAAAGCGGACGCTCAAAACTGTCCCATGAACTGCCGTGTGCGTGGATTTTGAGTGATAATCGTTGTGTCTAAATGGGCCTTTAGAATTTTCTTCATTAAACACAGGGAGATACTTAGAAGTGATATTTGCCTAATAGATACCATAACCCCCAGGCCCAATATAGTATTCTGTAAGGACGCATCAAAAACATAGGGGCAATTTATCTACCCTACCGGCAGGATCCTATAAGTGCCAGCATGGAAGATGCACACGCTGCAACAATATAGCACACCACATGCAGCAAGCGGAGATATGACCGGGCACATTTACGACAATACAATACTTTTTAATCTGTAACCCGTCCGAAGTGGAGACTGACTTCAGATGGCCACCAAGCTCCAGTATTCATCATTCTATACTGCCCGTGTCACACCAGATTGATGACATCACAATGCACAGTCAACTGCCAGACAGGCGGGCTCATTAGCATGCAATGTGTTTGTATGTCTGTCTATCTTTGGATATACTATGTAATCAATATAAATGGTAGAATCCACATTGATATAATTAAGGTAATAACTAGAGATGAGCGAGCACACTCGTCCGAGCATTAGGGGACTGGAGACGAACACCACGCGGTACTCCAGTCAATTCCATTTCCTTCCTTGCATGTTTAGCACCATTTTCTAGCCAACAGACATGCGGGAAGGCATTACCACTTCCTGCTGTGACGTGCCAGCCCTATCACACCCCCCCAGCAGTGAGTGGCTGGCGAGATCAGGTGACCGCCGAGTACCTAAAGCGGCCCCGCCCGCGGCTCGCCTCAGACACACGCTGGGAGAGTATAGCGACAGTGCTGCTGCTGATATAGGGTTAGCGTAGGATCCTGTCTTCAAGAACCCCAACTGTTCTTCTTAGGGTCACATCTGACCGTGTGCATTAGTTGTGGCCTGCTGGGAGTTGTAGTGCATCCATTTTTGTATTACGCATCTAGGCCTGTTCGCAGCCTGTCAGTAGTAGCGTTCTCAGCCTGCAGTGCCGTACAACCAGCTATCACCGTGAAACTGCACTCAAATATTTCCTAGCCTACAGCAAACGACTTCAGTTATACCGTTCTGTGTCTGCAGTGCATTAGACAGCGGTCTCACCGCTAAACAGTACTGTAATATTACCTGGGCCACAGCATGGTATTTCAGCTCAGCCGCTGTGCAGAGCGTCTCACAATACCCTTTCCTTGGTGGGGTTGAGATCGCCGCAGTTACCAGCACTATCCACTGGCTTTAGAGTCTTCTCCCACTCCACACAGCCTCTATAATCTACAAGTCTCTGCGAGCAGTAAATTACCCCTAGGTATCAGCGCAAGCCAGCGGGTTACTTTTTTCAAGTTACAGCATAGAGCCTCCGCTATCTACAAGTCTCTGTGTACAGTGAATTAAGCCACAGTTGTCAGTGGTGTACAGTGGGGTAATTTATTTGGCCCTGCTCTATTCTTAATCCACCATGATGAGGAGTAGGGGTAAGGGTCGAGGGCGCGGAGGTCCAAGTGAGGGTGTGGGCACAGGCCGAGTTCCTGGTCCAGGTGAATCGCAGCCGGCTGCTGCGGGATTAGGAGAGAGGAAAGTTTCTGGGGTCCCCAGGTTCATATCACAATTTTTGGGTGTACATAGTAGACATTTATTACAAACTGAGCAGTGTCAGCAGGTCTTATCGTGGATGGCAGAAAATGCATCCAGCAATGTATCGACCACCCAGTCTTCTACGCCGTCCACTGCTGCAACACTGAATCCTCTCGCTGCTGCTCCTCCTTCCTCCCAGCCTCCTAACTCCATGAACATGACACATTCTGATGAGCAGGCGGACTCCCAGGAACTGTTCTGGGGCCCCTGTCTTGATTGGGAAATAATGGTTCCTCTCTCACCTGAGGAGTTTGTTGTGACCGATGGAAAGTTCCCGGGGTCCGGGTGATGAGGCTGGGGACTTCCGGCAACTGTCTCAAGAGCTTTCAGTGGGTGAAGAGGTCGATGATGATGAGACACAGTTGTCTATCAGTGAGGTAGTAGTAAGGGCAGTAAGTCCGAGGGAGGAGCGCACAGCGCCCCGAACTGTTGCAGGGTCTGACAGAGAAGACCGACCTCTGACTTTCGCCGCTGAGCCTCCAACCGGGCATGGTCGTGTATGACAACGGCCGTAACCTGGTGGCGGCTCTGCAGCTCGGCAGCCTCACACACGTGCCATGCCTGGCCAACGTCTTCAATCTGGTGGTTCAGCGGTTTCCTAAAAACTAGCCTCACTTGCCTGACCTGCTCGGCAAGGTGTGCTGCGTCTGCGCACATTTCCGCAAGTCCACCATGGACGCTGCCACCCTGACGACCCTGCAACATCGGTTTAATCTGCCAGGGCACCGACTGCTGTGCGACGTGCCCACACGGTGGAACTCTACGCTGCACATGTTGGGCAGGCTCTATGAGCAGCGTAGAGCAATAGTGGAATACCAACTGCAACATGGGCGGCGGAGTGGTAGTCAGCCTCCCCAATTCTTTACCGAGGAGTGGGCCTGGATAGAAGACATCTGCCAGGTCCTCAGAAACTTTGAGGAGTCTGCCCAGATGGTGAGCGGCGATGCTGCAATCATTAGCGTCACCATTCCTCTGCTATGCCTGTTGAGAATATCACTGCAAAGCACAAAGGCTGATGCTTTGCGGTCGAAATAGGAGACGAGGGAAGAGAGTATGTCGCTTGATAGTCACAGCACCCTCATGTCTATTTCTCGGCGCGTTTTGGAGGAGGAGGAGGGGGAAGAGACAGCTGGGCACACTGCAGAGGGTACCCATGCAGCTTGCCTCTCATCTGCTCAGCATGCATGGGCTGTGGAGGAGGATCCTGAAAGTCATCTTACCAGCGAGGACAGCCATGTCTTGCGTACTGGCACCCTGCCACACATGGCTGACTTCGTGTTAGGCTGCCTTTCTCGTGACCCTCGCATTAGACGCATTCTGGCCACTATGGATTACTGGGTGTACACCCTTCTTGACCCACGGTATAAGGGGAACCTTTCCACTCTCATTCCCGAATAGGAAAGGGGTTCGAGAAAGATGCTATACCACAAGGCCCTGGTGGACAAACTGATGGTAAACTTCCCATCTGACAGCGCTTGCGGCAGAAGGCGCAGTTCCGAGGGCCAAGTAGCAGGGGAGGCGCAGAGATCAGGCAGCATGTTTAGCGCAGGCAGGGGAAAACTCTCCAAGGCCTTTGCCAGCTTTATGGCTCCCCAGCAAGACTGTGTCACGACTCCCCAGCCAAGGCTGAGTCGGAAAGAGCACTGTAAAAAGATTGTGAGGGAGTACGTAGCCGATCATACCACCGTTCTATGTGATGCCTCTGCTCCATACAACTATTGGGTGTCAAAGCTGGACACGTGGCACGAACGTGCTCTGTACGCCCTGGAGGTGCTGGCTTGCCCTGCTGCTAGCGTCTTGTCAGAGAGGGTGTTTAGTGCAGCTGGTGGAATCATAACGGACAAGCGTACCCGCCTGTCAACTGCCAGTGCCGACATGCTTACACTCATAAAGATGAACAAAGCCTGGATTTACCCAGACTTCTCTTCTCCACCAGCGGAGAGCAGCAGCACCTAAACAATCTTTTCGCTGCAACCGCAGATAAAAGCACTCTTCTCTATCACCTTAAAAAATGGGACATTTACCTTTGTCAATCTGTCTATGATATTAGTACTCCTGCTCCTCCTCTTGAAATATCCTCTCAGCACGCGGAACTGCCCATCTTTCTGCAGCCCAAAGGGCTCATATAACTTTTATCTAACAATATTTTGACTTTTCTAACTGAAGCATTGAAACTTCAACATGAACCATTTTTTTTTTTTTTTTAACAGGGCTGCCTCCAGACACAGTAAGCTAAAATATTAATGAGTTTCACCTGCCCTCTCGGTTGAGCAATTTTTTGGGGTACATTTGTACTGTCGGTACAGCTATTTTTTGGGCCCTCGCCTACACTGTAATCCAAGTAATTTTTCTGGCCTTTGCCTGCACTGATGGTTCACCAATGTGTCTGGGGTTGGCCTACACTCTTGCTACAGAAATGTCACCCGAGTCTGCCTGCCTATACTTCTGCCACAGTAATGCTACATGGGGTCTGCCTATACTCCTGCGACAGAAATGTTACTTCGGTCTGCCTATACTTCTGTTACTGAAATGTTACAGGGGTCTGCCTACACTGCTGCTACTGAAATGTTACTGGGGTCTGTGTATACTGCTGCAAATGAAATGTTACTGGGGTCTGTCTATACTGTTGCTACTGAAGTGTTACTGCGGTCTGTGTATGCTGCTTCAAATGAAATGTTACTAATGCTGGGCTATGCCAATACTGCTGCTACGGAAATGCTACAGCCGTCTGTCAATACTGTTACTAATACTACTCAAATGTTACTGGGGTCTGTATACTGCTGCAAATGAAATGTTACTGGGGTCTGTCTATGCTGTTACTACTCAAATGTTACAAGGCTCTGTCTATACTGTTACTACCGAAATGTTACTGGGCTCTGCCTACGCTGCTGCTACTAAAATGTTACAGGGGTCTGTCTATACTGCTGCCAATGAAATGTTACTGGGGTCTGTCTATACTGCTGTAAATAAAATGTTACTCGGGTCTGTTTAAACTGCTGCAAATGAAATGTTTCTGGGGTCTGCCAATGCTGTTACTACTCAAATGTAATGGGCTCTGCCTATACTGCTGCTACGGAAATGTTACTGGGGTTTGTCTATACTGTTAGTACTGAAATGTTACTAATTCTGGGCTCTGCCTATACTGCTGCTACTGCAATGTTACAGGCTTGTGGAAACGGAGGCTTTCCTAAGACGTGATGGCGGCGAGGCCACGCTACTATGTCCAAAGTCGCAACAATTTTTTTTATACCGACGCGGTTGCTGGGAAGGTGCATATAACCACGGACACGTGGACAGGACACGTACTGCCTCAAAAACATTCCCCTCCCCCAACAATGAAAACATTCCTGGTAAATGCTTTTGCAGTGGTCCGTCTGGCTGCGGTCCAAGAAGTTCACCTAAAACGACACAAAAAGACCCCCCCCCCCCCCCTCCCCCCGGCACACTTCATCCTGGCCACATTCCGAAAACCAACCAAATACAACTGCGGTACTCGTCCGTTATCCCTAGCTGGAGCTTTCAGCCGACTGGTAGAGCAATGGTGGCTTCCAACTTCTTGGTACTGCTAAGTCCAAAGATAAGCATACAGCTGAGGTCGGAATGCAGGTGACTATAGAACACAGCATCCCTGCAGGGCAAGGGACAGAGTAGCAGCAGGTACCGATCCTTGGTGGAAGCAGGCCAGCTGAGAACCACATACTCCCTGAATGATTTTGGACTGACTGATGTTGAGGCCTTTACCTGTGATCATTAGAGATGAGCGAACGTACTCATCCGAGCTTGATACTCGTTTGAGTATTAGCATGTTCGGGATGCTCGTTACTCGTAACGAGTACCACGCGATGTTCGGGTTACTTTCACTTTCATGTCTAAGACGTTAGCGCGCTTTTCTGGCCAATTGAAAGACAGGGAAGGCATTACAACTCCCCCCTGCGACGTTCAAGCCCTATACCTATACCATAGAATTGAATAATCAAGTTGGGACCCGTTATATTTTCCTAATTATGACATAATCAATGCTAATCTATTTGGCCTGCCTGTCACTCTGCTCAGTGTTCTGGGTCCGTGTCTGCTGGGGGTATTAGTTCTCCAAATAAATATGCAGCCAGCTAAGTGTTACAGCAGGCTTGCACCAAATTATTTCCTGGCGTTCCGTAAGCGAAGTCAGCCTCCAACCACAGGCCAATAAGTGGCACATTTAATTACAGCGTTCTGTTTCTGCACTACTGCTAATACACCATGCTGAGGGGTAGGGGTAGGCCTATAGGACGTGGACGCGGGTGAGGACGGGGAGGCCCAAGTCAGGGTGTGGGCACAGGCCGAGCCAGCGCGGTGGCCAGGGGTAGAGGCAGGGCCAGACCGAATAATCCAACAACTGGTTCCCAAAGCGCCCCCTCGCGCCATGCCACCCTGCAGAGTTCAAGGTGCTCTACGGTGTGGCAGTTTTTCACAGAGATGCCTGACGACCGACGAACAGTGGTGTGCAACCTTTGTCGCGCCAAGATCAGCTGGGGAGGCACCACCACCAGCATGCGCAGTCATATGATGGCCAAGCACCCCACAAGGTGGGACGATGCCCGTTCACCGCCTCCGGTTTGCCCCAACCTGCCACTGAGATCCAACCCCCCTCTGAGGACACAGGCAGTACCGTCTCCTGGCCTGCACCCACACCCTCACCTCCGCTGTCCTCGGCCCCATCCAGCAATGTTTCTCAGCGTAGCGTCAAGACATCGCTAGCGCCACTGTTTGAGCGCAAGCGCAAGTACGACGCCACGCACCCGCACGCTCAAGCGTTAAAGGTGCACATTGCAAAATTGATCAGCCTAGAGATGCTGCCGTATAGGCTTGTGGAAACGGAGGCTTTCAAAAGCATGATGGCGGTGGCGGCCCCGCGCTACTCGGTTCCCAGTCGGCACTACTTTTCCCAATGTGCCGTCCCAGGCCTGCACGACCACGTCTCCCGCAACATTGTACGCGCCCTCACCAACGCGGTTACTGCCAAGGTCCACTTAACAACAGACACGTGGACAAGCACAGGCGGGCAGGGCCACTATATCTCCCTGACGGCACATTGGGTGAATTTAGTGGAGGCTGGGACAGAGTCAGAGCCTGGGACCGCTCACGTCCTACCCACCCCCAGAATTGCGGGCCCCAGCTCGGTGGTGGTATCTGCGGGGGTGTATGCTTCCTCCACTAAACCACCCTCCTCCTCCTCCTACGCAACCTCTGTCTCGCAATCAAGATGTGTCAGCAGCAGAAGCAGCACGTCGCCAGCAGTCGGTGTCACGCGGCGTGGCAGCACAGCAGTGGGCAAGCGTCAGCAGGCCATGCTGAAACTACTCAGCTTAGGAGAGAAGAGCCACACGGCCCACGGACTGCTGCAGGGTCTGACAGAGCAGACCGACTGCTGGCTTGCGCCGCTGAGCCTCCAACCGGACATGGTCGTGTGTGACAACGGCCGTAACCTGGTGGCGGCTCTGCAGCTCGGCAGCCTCACGCATGTGCCATGCCTGGCCCATGTCTTTAATTTGGTGGTTCAGCGCTTTCTGAAAAGCTACCCCCACTTGTCATACCTGCTCGGAAAGGTGCGCCAGCTCTGCGCACATTTCCGCAAATCCCACACGCACGATGCCACCCTGCGGACACTGCAACATCGGTTTAATCTGCCAGTGCACCGACTGCTGTGCGACGTGCCCACACAGTGGAACTCTACGCTCCACATGTTGGCCAGACTCTATGAGCAGCGTAGAGCTATAGTGGAATACCAACTCCAACGTGGGCGGCGCAGTGGGAGTCAGCCTCCTCAATTATTTACAGAAGAGTGGGCCTGGTTGGCAGCCATCTGCCAGGTCCTTGGAAACTTTGAGTCTACCCAGATGGTGAGCGGGGATGCTGCAATCATTAGCGTCACCATTCCTCTGCTATGCCTCTTGAGAAGTTCCCTGCAAAGCATAAAGGTAGACGCTTTTGAATCAGAAACGGAGGCGGGGGAAGACAGCATTTCGCTGGATAGTCAGAGCAACCAAATGCCTATATCTCAGCGCGTTGAGGAGGAGGGGGAGGAGCATGAGTAGGAGGGGGAAGAGACAGCTTGGCCCACTGCTGAGGGTACAGATGCAGCTTGCCTGTCATCCTTTCAGCGTGTATGGCCAGAGGAGGAGGAGGAGGAGGATCCTGAAAGTGGTCTTCCGAGTGAGGACAGCCATGTGTTGCGTACAGGTACCCTGGCACACATGGCTGACTTCATGTTAGGATGCCTTTCTCGTGACCCTCACGTTACACGCATTCTGGCCACTACAAATTACTGGGTGTACACACTGCTCGACCCACGGTGTTGTGGTGGAAGTCCAGTATTCCTATATTTTGGATCGGTGGGCCTTGGCAGTAGACAGTTGTCAATTTAACATTCTGTATACATATTTTGCTTTCTGTCTTGCTACAAATATAGTTCATGACAGTTGTGCAATAGGTACTTCCTACATATGAAAGTATCTGTTTTATAATTCTGCTGACATGGAAACTTCTGTACTCAAAACGCTGACAAGATAATATATAGTATAAACACGTTACATTTTCCATCTGTTTCGCAATTTTGGAGGACAGTAACTCAGACATGGACAACCGCAGAAATTACCCAAGCAATTTTACTGGAAACGTATGCAAATAACATGGGAGGTTTGTGCAATTTATAGTTCATGATGTAACATCCAATCATATCGAAGGAACCCCACGTGGCTCCAAGACAACCCACTCATTTCATCCACCACCTGATGGCCAATCACAGATGACCGGAGGATGGAAGAATTGCAAGATGCTTATCCAATAATTAAACAATACGTTGTATCTATGTAATCTTTGACCTGCCCAGATGGGCGGATTTGTTAAACTCTTAAAATAGGCTACACGCCGATCATTAAAGTTAGAATTGAGGAAGCTATGCATGCTGAACCTCGTGTCAGTGTGGGAACTTATTATGCGCATTATCAATTCAGAATTAATATGGAGGGCTGTAAACATTCCAAATTGAGTAAGCCGTGATTCCGAAAGGAGAGCCTTTCCACTCTCATTCCCGAAGAGGAAAGGGGTTCCAGAATGATGCTATACCACAGGGCGCTGGTGGACAAACTGATGGCAAACTTCCCATCCGACAGCGCTAGTGGCCGAAGGCGCATTTCCGCGGCCCAGGTAGCAGGGGAGGCGCAGAGATCAGGCAGCATGTACAGCGCAGGCAGGGGAACACTCTCTAAGGCCTTTAACAGCTTTATGGCTCCCCAGCAAGACTGTGTCATCGGTCCCCAGTCAAGGCTGAGTTGGCGGGAGCACTGTAAAAGGATGGTGAGGGAGTATGTAGCCGATCGCACGACCGTCCTCGGTGACGCCTCTGCCCCCTACAACTACTGGGTCTTGAAGCTGGACACGTGGCCTGAACTCGCGCTGTATGCCCTGGAGGTGCTTGCTTGTCCTGCGGCTAGCGTCTTGTCAGAGAGTGTGTTAAGTGCGGCTGGGGGAATCATCACGGATAAGCGTACCCGCCTGTCAACCGACAGTGCTGACAGGCTTACACTCATCAAGATAAACAAAGCCTGGATTTCCCCAGACTTCTCTTCTCCACCAGCGGACAGCAGCGATACCTAAACAATACGTAGGCTGCACCCGCGGATGGAAGCATCGTTCTCTATCACCATCCAAAACGGGGACCTTTTTGCTTCATCAATCTGTGTATAATATTCATCCTCCTCCTCCTCCTGCTCCTCCTCCTGAAACCTGACGTAATCACGCTGAACGGACAATTTTTCTTAGGCCCACAAGGCTCAGTCATATACTTTTTCTAAACAATTTTTATACGTTTCAATGCTCATTAAAGCGTTGAAACTTTCACCTCAACCAATTTTTATTTTAACTGGGCTGCCTCCAGGCCTGGTTACCAATTAAGCCACATTAACCAAAGCGATTAATGGGTTTCACCTGCCCTCTCGGTTGGGCATGGGCAATTTTTCTCAGGTACATTAGTACTGTTGGTACACCAATTTTTGTGGGCCCTCGCCTACAGTGTAATCAAATCAATTTTTTGCCCACCTGCATTACAGCTGACGTAACATCAGCTGTGATGGGCAATGCAATGGGATATATTTATGTACCGCCGGTGGCTTCCTGGCACCCACCCATGCTGTGGGTCTACAGGGAGTTGTAAATGCATCTGTGTCCACTTCTAAAGAACCCCAAACTGACTGGGGCATGCAGTGTGTGCCGAAGCCCTCCTGCATTAAACATGACATTATTACCTCAGCTGTGATGGGCAATGCAATGGGATATTTTTATGTACTGCCGGTGGGTTCCAGGGAACCACCCATGCTGTGGGTCCACAGGGAGTTGTAAATGCATCTGTGTCCACTTCTAAAGAACCCCAGTCTGACTAGGGCATGCAGTGTGGGCCGAAGCCCACCTGCATTAAACATGACATTATTACCTCAGCTGTGATGGGCAATGCAATGGGATATTTTTTATGTACCGCCGGTGGGTTCCAGGGAGCAACCCATGCTGTGGGTCCACAGGGAGTTGTAAATGCATCTGTGTCCACGTCTAAATAATCCCAGTCTGACTGGGGCATGCAGTGTGGGCCGAAGCCCACCTGCATTTCATCTGACGTTAGCTCTGCTGCCCAGGGCACTGCAATGGGATACATTTATGTACAGCGGGTGGGTTCCAGGGAGCCACCCATGTGTGGGTGCACACGGAATTCCCATTGCGGAGTTGTACCTGCCTGTGACTATTTATAAAAAACCGCGGTCTGACTGGGGCATGCAGACACCTTGACAGAATGAATAGTGTGTGGCACATAGGTTCCCCATTGCTATGCCCACGTGTGCAGCTCCAGATGGAGGTGACACAGGATTGCATTTCTCATTGCTTCTGTACAGCATTGTGGGCTATCGCCCCGCCCCTTTTAAAGAGGGTCGCTGCCTAGCCGTGCCAACCCTCTGCAGTGTGTGCCTGCTTTTCCTCTGGCAGACACACTTATAAATAGACATGAGGGTGGCGTGGCATGAGGGCAGCTGAAGGCTGGGCAGGGACAGTTTGGTGTGCGCTGTGGACACTGGGTCGTGGGGGGGGGGGTGATTTGGCAGCATGTAACCCAGGAGAAGTGGCAGCGGAGTGTCATGCAGGCGGTGATTGTGCTTTGTTGGAGGTAGTGTGGTGCTTAGCTAAGGTATGCATTGCTAATGAGGGCTTTTCAGATGTAAAAGTTGTTGGGGGAGGGAGGGGGGCACTCTTGCCGCTATTGTGGCTTAATAGTGGGACCTGTGAACTTCATATGCAGCCCAACATGTAGCCCCTCGCCTGCCCTATCCGTTGCTGTGTCGTTCCCATCACTTTCTTGAATTGCCCCGATTTTCACAAATGAAAACCTTAGCGAGCATCGGCGAAATACAAAAATGCTCGGGTCGCCCATTGACTTTAATGGGGTTCGTTACTCGAAACGAACCCTCGAGCATCGCGAAAATTTCGTCTCGAGTAACGAGCACCGCTCATCTCTACCCCTTACTCTTCCAAGCGGACACGGTCGCCATAGGCAGTATCGCCACAAGGCAGGCACAATCGCCATCAGCAAAATCGCAGTAGGACAGGCGCAATCGCCATAAGCACTACAAATATGCCGGCAGCCAGACAATGCTGTGGAGGACAAACCTGTCCATGGCAGGCGAATATGCTGTCACTCACTCAACCCACCCCGTCGGTGGGTTCCCGGGAGCCACCCATACTGTGGGTGCACACAGACTTCCCATAGCGGAGTTCTACGTACCTGTGACAATGTAAATTACACATACTGACTGGAGCATGCATTGTGGGCCGAAGCCAACCTGCATTTCTTCTTGCGTTACCTCAGCTTTAAGGGAGGCACTGCAATGGGATTAATTTATGTACCGCCGGTAGGTTCCAGGGAACCACCCATGCTGCGGGTGCACACGGAATTCCCATTGCGGAGATGTACCTGCCTGTGTCTATTAAAAAAAAAAAAAAAAAAAAAAGTCTGACTGGGGAATGCAGTGTGGGCCAAAGCCCACCTGTATTTTATCTGACGTAAAGCTCTGCTATCCGGGGCACTGCAATGGGATTTATTTATGTACCGTTGGTGGGTTCCAGGGAGCCACTCATGCTGTGGGTCCACTCCACACAGACTTCCCATAGGGGAGTTGTACCTGCCTGTGACTATTAAAAAAAAAAAAAACCCAGTCTGACTCGGGCATGCAGTGTGGGCCAAAGCCCACCTGTATTTTATCTGACGTTAGCTCTGCTATCCGGGGCTCTGCAATGAATTCATGAATGGGTGAGTGACTGCTGCCTCTCATCTGATTGGTCCCGCTGAGCCAATGAGAGGCAGCAGTCACTCACCCATTCATCTTCTATATATATAAAATTGAATGTCTGTCTGTTTGTCCTTTATGCGCTACTACACCATTCATCTAATCGCCATGAAACTTTGGGAAGTTGTTGAGTGCACTCCTGGGAAGAGTATAGGCATAGTACAATTATGCTATGATAAATGGCGCGCGTGCGAGTGTCGTCGACAGTTACGGCCCCCACGTAGATCGTTTGATTTCCATCACTGCCACTAATTCTCTCACTTTGCGATGTCGTAGAAACATGAAATTTGGCATTAGCGTCCAAATTTTACGTACGGAATCTAATTTTTTTGCTTCCCAATGTCATAGAAACTTGAGATTTGGCATGAGCATTGATTATGTCATAATTAGGAAAAGATAATGGGTCCCAACTCGATTATTCAATTCTTAGCGCAAAAGAATTAGCGTCCAAATTTTACGTACGGAATCTAATTTTCTCACTTCCTAATGTCATGGAAACTTGAAATTTGGCACGGGCATTGATTATGTCATAAATAGGAAAAGTTCGGGGGGCGGAGCCTGGACGCCGAGAGCAATGGCTGCTTAATAGCTGCGCTCTCACAAACGGGCACCCACGGCACCTTACAGCAGCGCACAGCCGACTGAAAGATGGGCAAGACGAGCAAGGAGAAAAGCTCTGACCTGCAGGGCACCCCTCGCCCGTCCAGAACGCAAGCTGACATGAGGGGTTTCTTTAAGGATTGCTCCTCTCGCTCCCCGCGGCCCCTGGCGAAGATGGCGCCGGCACGAGCGCTCGCTCCCGCTCTCAGCCATGTGGATGAAGGAGAACAGTCCTCGGAGGAAGAAGATGGTGAGTCCATATCCAAGGGCTTCATGAAGAACCTGCTGTCACAAGCCCTGCGCCCCATTAGTGCTGATTTAGCAGAGATAAAAGAGGAGTTCAAACTAATGGGGCACAGGGTGGAAGATCTTGAGTCCTCCGCTGCAGCCTTTGCTTCTCACTCTCTGCAGGTTGAGCAAGCCTTAAAGGAACAGCACCAGCAATTAAATAGGTCTCTCCTGCTCCAGGAGGACTTAGAAAACAGGAACAGGCGGAACAATCTGCGCTTTAAAGGCATCCCTGAATCTTATGCAAACGAATGCCTGGAAAAAGTCGCTAAAGTGATTTTTTCCACCTTATTGGGAGAGGAGAGATCGTCCACTATTTGCGCTGAGAGGATCCATCGGGCCCTCAGACCACCGTCGGGCCCCTCTGAACCGCCAAGGGACGCTATTTGTAAAGTTCTGTCGTTCTCAGACGCAGTAGCGGTCCTTAGGGCGGCCAGAATCTTTAAGGATCTGAAGTTCGAGGGAGCGCCGATCTCGATCTTCCAGGACTTGGCGCCCTCCACCCTGGCGAAGCGCCGAGCCTTGCGTCCCCTGCTGGAAATCTTGAGAGCTCGTGAGATCAGGTACGCATGGCTGTTCCCTTTTGGCATCGGTGCGACCATCAAGGGTAAGAGGGTCAACATACGCTCCCAAGAAGAGATGCGGGAGCTGTGGGACCTACTGGAAATGGATCCGATCGAGCTTCCCAACTGGCAACCTCTCCCGGACCTCCCCCAGTTCCAGCCTTTAGAGGGTCCAGGAGACTGGCTGCTGGCGGGCAGCACGAAATCCCTGAAAGGGAAAAAGAAAAAGCCCAAGCAGGACTCGTGATTCGCTTGTGCCGGAGAGTGATCTCTCCTGTTTTGCCCCCAGACCCGGTGACAAGCCGTCGGGCCCTTCCTTCCATGGCCAACTCTTGAGCGACTTGGAGATGGCCCCGCGGTGGTCGGCTGGTTCAGGTTCCGGTTATGCTTCTTTCTCTTTTTTGCGTGCTAACCTTTGTTCCTATAGCTGGCGACAGCGGAGGGCCGACGTCGAGCGGATCTGCGGACCGGTATGGAGTCCCGGTCTTTGTGTTCGTGGCGGAGTAACGCTCTTCTTTCGGGACTTGATATCGCAGATCACATTACCCGGACCGGTGATTATGTAAAATGCTGAAAGAATGTTTTGTAGAACGAGTATAAGCTATTATTGATGCAAGTATTTAGAACCTCCGGTACCTATGTTTGGCTGGTTAAAAGCTTTCTTTTCTGTCATTTAATAGTGGGCTGTGGGTGTCTGTTTCGTCCAGGCCGAAACTAATTCGCTGACCTCCCGCCGAGCCGTTGCTTGGTGGGATCTCGGTAGACTGCCCCTAGAGTGGGCCCTAAGTAGGGGGTCATTGGACCCCCCCGGGGCACACTCTAAATAAGTTTTCTCTGCCAGAGGAAGCTTGGCTGCAGAGATTTATCTGTACGTTGTTTACTCTGCTGACTTTGATTGTTTGAACCCCCACCTACTTGT
Organism: Eleutherodactylus coqui; assembly: GCF_035609145.1. Classification (NCBI taxonomy): domain Eukaryota; kingdom Metazoa; phylum Chordata; class Amphibia; order Anura; family Eleutherodactylidae; genus Eleutherodactylus; species Eleutherodactylus coqui. Next base: position 207,515,807 of record NC_089844.1, read on the forward strand.
GTCTTACTCCCCCTCCTGTCTCACCTACCCCCCCTTTCCTCGCGCCTCTCCCAGCCACCAAACCCGGGTATCGCGTAGGAGAGTGCTTGCGGAGCCCGTTCCCACTCTCTACAACTGCTAACTCTGTATCGATTACTCACTTGTGCTCTTTCTCATATATAGTACGGTGTTCTCGTCATGAATGGACTGCGTTTCACCTCCTTCAACGCCAAAGGTCTCAACTCGCCCTCCAAACGCCACAGCCTCGAGTTGCTACTGAGGAGGTACGACACTAAAATTCTCTTCCTCCAGGAGACCCACTACAAAGGTAATAAAACTTTTTCCCTACCAGGGAAGACATTCCCCTATGCGTTCCACTGCACTCACCCCTCGTCGGCCTCGAAGGGGGTCTCCATTTTTCTTCATAGAGCAATTAATTTTGTCGAGGAGGCTCAATTCAGAGACGACGGGGGCAGAGTCCTGTTCATCAGGGGCACTCTGAACAATTCTAAAATAACCTTAGCCAACTTATACACTCCAAATACAGATCAAATACCTTGGCTGCTAAAGCACCTTGAAATCTTAAAACACTTCAGTCAGGGCCAGATTATTTTAGCGGGCGACCTGAATGTTACCCTCAACCCCACGGTAGACTCCTCCTCGGGGCGCTCACATATATCCCAAAGAAAACTGAAAAAACTCGGTAATCGGCTCCAAGAATTGGGCTTAGTAGATACCTGGCGTACCTTGCACCCCACCACGAAAGATTTTTCATTTTTCTCCTCCGTGCATTCCACATTCCAGAGACTGGATTACGTCCTGGTCTCCTCCTCCCTTCTTCCGTCCCTGATCAGCTCGAACATTGATACTAGGACGATTTCTGATCACGCCCCGGTGCATACTTCTCTGCGTCTCCCCCAGCCTCTAGCCAGGGAGTGGAGATGATCATTGAACCCCTCCCTTTTAGATCAATTAGAGGATAGGGAATACTTATCAAAATACCTAGAAGAATATTTCTGTCTCAACTCAACAGAAGAGTCGAGTTCACCTGTGGTCTGGGAAGCCCATAAGGCCTATATGCGTGGCCTACTTATAGCCCTGGGCTCACGGATTAAGAAAAGAAACCAGAAAGCCATTGATGAGAAGCTTTCACAGATCGCCAGTCTGGAGTTGACTGTGAAACTCTCCCAGGCGAAGCAGAACCTGTCTGAACTTGCGGTAGCAAGGGCAGACCTGAAACTCCTGCTCAACGCTAAATTCAACAAAAGTCAGCTGCACTTTAGACACAAAATATACGCCCAGGGAAATAAAGGCAGCAAGCTCATGTCGTCGATGATTAAAAAAGCTAGGGCAAAAAAACAAATCAGAGCAATCAAATCCCCCACGGGGACAACATTGACCACCTCCAGAGATATTGCAACTGAGTTCCAGAGATTTTACTCGAACCTGTACAACCTTCGAGACACCCATAATACACCCCCGGTAGCGAATCTCGCGGCCCATGTAGACAAATTTCTGGAGCAACTCAATATGCCGAAACTAGACCCTGCGGGTGCCGCAACTCTGGTCACTCAGGTCACACAGGAGGAAGTGGAGGCGCTGATCTCCTCGAGTCCCCCTAATAAAAGTCCGGGCCCGGACGGCCTACCAATACAATATTATAAAACCTTCCTCGCTACATTAAAACCAAGACTGACATCCTTGTTTAATGACCTTTTAGGGGGGGCGTATCTGCCGCGTCAGTCCCAGGAAGCCCATATCACCTTAATCCTCAAAGACAATAAGGACCCGGAGTTATGCGGCAGCTACCGCCCCATATCTTTGATTAATCTAGATATGAAGCTGTGGGCTAAATTGCTAGCAAAAAGACTGGAGCCGTTTATGGCCGGTCTGATTGACCCAGAACAGGCGGGCTTTGTTGGAGGGAGGGAGGGGAGAGACAACTGCATCAAACTCCTCCATGCAGCCAGGTTCGCCCAACATCACAGGATTCCTCTCGCCCTAGTAGGTACTGACGCCGAAAAGGCTTTTGATAGGGTGGACTGGCTGTACATGGAGAGAGTGCTGCTGGCCTTCGGTCTTCCGGTGCAGTTTACACGAGCGATCTTCTCGCTCTATGGCTGCCCTAATGCAAGCCTGAAAATTAATGAGATCCTCTCCCCTCCCTTCCTTATAAAAAATGGCACGCGGCAGGGTTGCCCCCTCTCCCCATCACTGTTCATCTTATCCCTCGAGCCCCTCCTCCTGAGGGTCAGACAAGACCCGGGATTCAAGGGCCTGCAGGTGGGAGAACAGCAGATCTCGGCGGCGGCTTTCGCCGACGACATCGCCTTTGTGGTCACGGAGCCCCAGAAGAGTCTCCCCAGACTCTCTGAACTGCTTGAAGAGTTCGGGGCATTCTCAAATTTTAAGATTAATTTTACGAAATCAACAGCACTGAATGTCTCCATCCCGCAAAGGCAATTTGAAATCTTAAGAAGCAACTCCCCTTTCACTTGGTCGTCTTCCCATGTGGAATACCTTGGGATTAAATTGACCAAAAAAGCGGAAGACCTGTACGCTACTAATTTCATCCCCCTCATTGCCCGGGTCAAACAATTGCTCAAGTCATATGACATTCCCTATATCTCCTGGCTGGGGAGAAAGAATATTATAAAGACATATATCCTCCCTCTCATTCTTTACAAAATAAGAATGCTCCCTATTCACCTACCCACTAAATTTTTCAAACTAATGCATGCGGCTTTTTCGGCGTTCATATGGAGACAGAGGAGACCGAGATTAGCACAGGGTTTGATGACTAGAAAGAAAAGGGAGGGGGGTGTGGATCTCCCCAACCTTTACGATTATTATTGCGCAGCTCAACTCCGCTACTGGTGGGACATCTCTAGATTGAGGTATGACGAACCGCTCTCAAGGCTGTTAGTAGCGCGTAGTAACGTGCCGCTATCTGAGATGTTATGGCTACCCACAAGTGCCCAATACCGGGCCAAAACGTTTAACCCCCTCCTTAGGGGACCTTGCGAAGTCTGGGATAAGCTCAGAACGGAGCTGGCGCCGTCTCCCTCGCCTATCTCCCCCATTGATGTGATACCTGGATTAATGAACTCACAAGGCGATCGACCCCGGGCACCGGTTTGGAGCAAATGCAGGTCGATCTCCATAGCCAGCTTGCAAGCGCTGGCGCACTTAACACCCCCGACGATCCTCCAAAAACTATTCCCCACGGAATCCCTCTCCTTCTTAGAGGGTGCTCAACTGGCGGGTGTCTTCAAAGAATTTCTCGGGAAGTTCAAATCGACCAGACCCCTCACTGTGTTTGAAAAGTCCTGGTCAGATAATATAACCTCACACAAAAAGATATTGTTTATTCGCAAGACCTTAATCGCCCCCTTCCTACCCTACAAACCAGCTTTTCTTACATCGTGGGAGAGGGAGCTGGGCATCCGGCTCACGGAGGAGGAGACCGGGACGATCCTTGATACGTCCTTCGGACTCACCCCCTGCGTAATTGCACAAGAGGCTCACTACAAGTTACTAGTCAGATGGTACCGAACGCCACAATGGCTATTTGAACATAAGCTCGCTCCTCAAGATTCCTGCTGGAGATGTTTGAGAGAGACGGGCTCTTATCTACACATCTGGTGGGATTGCCCGGTGATGATCCCCTTCTGGAGGGATGTAGGGAAAATCATTGAAAAGGTTGGCCCGGTGTCTGCCTATCCCCTGACCTGGTTTTCTTGTGGAGGCCGAGTAAACATTTCCACCCAAAAAAGAACAAACTAGTTGCCCTGCTAATAGACACAGCTAAATCCCTCATTCCCCGCCTTTGGCTTCAAAAGGTTCCCCCCTCGCTGGGTCTCTGGAGGGAGAGAGTGGACAGCTTATACTCCTTGGAGGAACTGCACAGCTGGTCAAATAATACCTATGACAAATTCATTGTGACTTGGGCTCCTTGGCGAGAGGTGAGATCCGCGGCGTTGTGGGATGTGTGAGAGGTAACCCCCCTGAACCACCCGCTTTGGTAGTTCCCCCTATTCTACTCCCCTCCCAACGTCCCTCCCCCCTCCCTTACTGTGAGTGTCAGTGTTTGTCTTGTCCTGTTCATCTTTGTTAATGCAGACTGTTAAAGGTTGAATGTCAGCTCAGTCCGTTGCCGGACGTCAAAGCTCCCCAGTTCGATCATTCTAATAGTTAATGTTGTTTTAGATTTTTCAAGTGGAGAATAATATGTATGTAGAGGAGGCATTTTGTGGGAGCGTCGTTACGCATTGGACTGCAGTCCATTTGAATGTCTGCCTGTGTAGAAATGATGTCAGATTCCTTGTATACCCTATGTAAACCATAATAAAAATTGGATTTGAAAGAAAATAAAAAAATAAATAAATAGGAAAAGCTAACGGGTCCCAACTCGATTATTCAATTCTTAGCGCAAAAGAATTAGCGTCCAAATTTTACGTACGGAATGTAATTTTCTCACTTCCCAATGTCATAGAAACTTGAAATGTGGCACGAGCATTGATTATGTCATAAATAGGAAAAGTTAATGGGTCCCAACTCAATTATTCAATTCTAAGCGCAAAATAATTAGCGTCCAAATTTTACGTACGGAATCTAATTCTCTCACTTCCTGATGTCATCTATATATATATATATAAAGGAATGTATGTCTGTCTGTCCTTTTTGCGCTACTACACCATTTATCTAATCACCATGAAACTTTGGGAAGTTGTTGAGTGCACTCCTGGGAAGATTATAGGCATAGTACAATTATGCTATGATAAATGGCGCGCGTGCGAGCGTCGTCGACAGTTACGACCCCCCCACCCCCACGTAGATCGTTTGATTTCCATCACTGCCACTAATTCTCTCACTTCGTGATGTCGTAGAAACATGAAATTTGGCACGAGCATTGATTATGTCATAAATAGGAAAAGCTAATAGGTCCCAACTCGATTATTCAATTCTAAGCGCCAAAGAATTAGCGTCAAAATTTTACGTACGGAATCTAATTTTTTCGCTTCCCAATGTCATAGAAACTTGAAATTTGGAACGAGCATTGATTATGTCATAATTAGGAAAATATAACGGGTCCCAACTCGATTATTCAATTCTAAGCGCAAAAGAATTAGCGTCCAAATTTTACGCACGGAATCTAATTTTCTCACTTTCCAATGTCATGGAAACTTGAAATTTGGCACGAGCATTGATTATGTCATAAATAGGAAAAGCTAATGGGTCCCAACTCGATTATTCAATTCTAAGCGCCAAAGAATTAGCGTCCAAATTTTACGTACGGAATCTAATTTTTTCGCTTCCCAATGTCATAGAAACTTGAAATTTGGAACGAGCATTGATTATGTCATAATTAGGAAAATATAACGGGTCCCAACTCGATTATTCAATTCTAAGCGCAAAAGAATTAGCGTCCAAATTTTGCGCACGGAATCTAATTTTCTCACTTTCCAATGTCATGGAAACTTGAAATTTGGCACGAGCATTGATTATGTCATAAATATCAAACGTTTAAGGGTCCCAGCTCGATTATTCAATTCTAAGCGCCAAAGAATTAGCGTCCAAATTTTACGTACGGAATCTAATTTTTTCGCTTCCCAATGTCATAGAAACTTGAAATTTGGCACGAGCATTGATTATGTCATAAATAGGAAAAGTTAATGGGTCCCAACTCAATTATTCAATTCTAAGCGCCAAAAAGAAATTTTACGTACTGAATCTAATTTTCTCGCTTCCCAATGTCATAGAAACTTGAAATTTGGCATGAGCATTGATTATGTCATAAATAGGAAAAGTTAATGGGTCCCAACTCAATTATTCAATTCTAAGCGCCAAAGAATTAGCGTCCAAATTATACGTACGGAATGTAATTTTCTCACTTCCCAATGTCATAGAAACTTGAAATTTGGCACAAGCATTGATTATGTCATAAATAGGGAAAGCTAATAGGTCCCAACTCGATTATTCAATTGTAAGCGCAAAAGAATTAGCGTCCAAATTTTACGTACGGAATGTAATTTTCTCACTTCCCAATGTCATAGAAACTTGAAATTTGGCACGAGCATTGATTATGTCATAAATAGGAAAAGTTAATAGTTCCCAACTCAATTATTCAATTCTAAGCGCAAAATAATTAGCGTCCAAATTTTACGTACTGAATCTAATTCTCTCACTTCCTGATGTCATATATATATATATATATATATATATATATATATATATATATATATATATATATATATATATATATATATATATATATATATATATATATATAAAGGAATGTATGTCTCTCTGTCTGTCCTTTTTGCGCTACTACACCATTCATCTAATCGCCATGAAACTTTAGGAAGTTGTTGAGTGCACTTCTGGGAAGAGTATAGGCATAGTACAATTATGCTATGATAAATGGCGCGCGTGCGAGCGTCGTCGACAGTTACGCCCCCCCCCCCCACGTAGATCGTTTGATTTCCATCACTGCCACTAATTCTCTCACTTCGCGATGTCGTAGAAACATGAAATTTGGCACGAGCATTGATTATGTCATAAAGAGGAAAAGTTAATGGGTCCCAACTCGATTATTCAATTCTAAGCGCCAAAGAATTAGTGTCAAAATTTTACGTACTGAATCTAATTTTCTCGCTTCCCAATATCATAGAAACTTGAAATTTGGCTTGAGCATTGATTATGTCATAAATAGGAAAAGTTAATGGGTCCCAACTCAATTATTCAATTCTAAGCGCCAAAGAATTAGCGTCCAAATTTTACGTACAGAATGTAATTTTCTCACTTCCCAATGTCATAGAAAGTTGAAATTTGGCACAAGCATTGATTATGTCATAAATAGGGAAAGCTAATAGGTCCCAGCTCGATTATTCAATTCTAAGCGCAAAAGAATTAGCATCCAAATTTTACGCACGGAATCTAATTGTCTCACTTTCCAATGTCATAGAAACTAAAAATTTGGCACGAGCATTGATTATGTCATAAATAGGAAAAGTTAATGGGTCCCAACTCAATTATTCAATTCTAAGCGCCAAAGAATTAGCGTCCAAATTTTACGTACAGAATGTAATTTTCTCACTTCCCAATGTCATAGAAAGTTGAAATTTGGCACAAGCATTGATTATGTCATAAATAGGGAAAGCTAATAGGTCCCAGCTCGATTATTCAATTCTAAGCGCAAAAGAATTAGCATCCAAATTTTACGCACGGAATCTAATTGTCTCACTTTCCAATGTCATAGAAACTAAAAATTTGGCACGAGCATTGATTATGTCATAAATAGGATAAGTTAATGGGTCCTAACTCGATTATTCAATTCTAAGCGCCAAAGAATTAGCGTCCAAATTTTACGTACGGAATCTAATTTTCTCGCTTCCCAATGTCATAGAAACTTGAAGTTTGGCACGAGCATTGATTATGTCATAAATAGGAAAAGTTAATGGGTCCCAACTCGATTATTCAATTCTAAGCACAAAATAATTAGCGTCCAAATTTTACGTACGGAATCTATTTCTCTCACTTGCTGATGTCATCTATATATATAAAAAGGAATGTATGTCTGTCTGTCTGTCCTTTTTGCGCTACTACACCATTCATCTAATCACCATGAAACTTTGGTAATTTGTTGAGTACACTCCTGGGAAGATTACTGGCATAGTACCACTATCCTGCGAGCATCGTCGACAGTTATGCCCCCCAGACAAAGATCGTTTGATTTCCATCTCAAGCACAAAAGCAAAAGGCATTACGAGCAACGGGATGCGTGTTCAACTACAAAATGATGCATCCGCCGAACGTTTCGCAAGACAATTGCTGGATATTGAGAATGCTGAGGTAAAATGAAAGCTGCTGTGCTGTAATTGGTTGTTATATATTATACCGCTGAGGTAACTTGAAAGCTGCGCTGTGATTGGTTGTTATCTAGATATATAAAAACAAATGTATGTATGTATGTCTGTCTTCGCGGCAACGTGCGACGGGTACGCTTATATATATATATATATATATATATATATATATATATATATATATATATATATATATATATATATATATATATATATATATATATACATTTCTGGATGAATTGCAGGGAAGGGCTTATATATTTAAGCCCTTCCCGACAATTCATCCCGCGATCATTGCCGTACATTGCTGTATTGCCGGTTCCATTGAATTCAATTGGCTAACATCGTTCTTCTCTGCCACAGCTGTTACAGCTGTGGCAGAGGAGAATGATCTTTATGCTGACAGCGGGGGGGGGGGGGGGGGGGGGTCACTCTTGCCACTATTGTGCTTAATAGTGGGACCTGGGAACTTGAGATGCAGCCCAACAGTTAGCCCCTTGCCTGCCCTATCCGTTTCTGTGTCGTTCCCATCACTTTCTTGAATTTCCCAGGTTTTCGCAAATGGAAACCTTAGCGAGCATCGGCGATATACAAAAATGCTCGAGTTGCCCATTGACTTCAATGGGGTTCGTTACTCGAAACGAACTCTCGAGCATCACTGAAAGTTCGACTCGAGTAACGAGCACCCGAGCATTTTGGTGCTCGCTCATCTCTATTGCCAACTCTTATACAGGAAGAAGAGGGCGTATCCAAATGTTGCTTTGTACAAAGATTAGTGTTACGTAGCTTACTGTTACAAAGGTGAAACTACTTATTGATCTTAAGACTTACTGACATCTACCAAATATTCTCAAAGCTCTTAAGGCCCATCTCAGACATAGAAATTACCTAAGTCAGGATATTGCTGTTGCATTAGACAACATTTCTGCAATAGTTGTGTGTCTTCTCTGTTAACATAGCTTAGCCTTATTTAATTTGTCTGTTGACTTATTATCTTAAAATCCTAGTTCCCGGCACTACAAAGCATAGGTTTCAGTCTTCTCATCACGGGCTTCCGTATCTACCAATTTGGCACCTGGCAACGAGGTCATCAGATCGGTAGCGGTGTGGTCTTATGGCAGAAAATGCATCTAGCAATCTATCGACTACCCAGTCTTCTACGCCTTCCACAGCTGCATCTCTCAATTCTCTGGCTGCAACTCCTCCTTCCTCCCAGCCCCCACACTCCATGAAAATGACATATTCTGAGCAGACAGACTCCCAGGAACTGTTCTGGGGCCCCTGCCTTGATTGGGAAATAATGGTTCCTCTCTCACCTCAGGAGTTTGTCGTGACCGATGCCCAACCTTTGGAAAGTTCCCGGGGTCCGGGTGATGAGGCCGGGGACTTCCGGCAACTGTCTCAAGAGCTTTCAGTGGGTGAGGAGGACGATGATGATGAGACACAGTTGTCTATCAGTGAGGTAATAGTAAGGGCAGTAAGTCCGAGGGAGGAGCGCACAGAGGATTCGGAGGAAGAGCCGCTGGACGATGAGGTGACTGACCCCACCTGGTTCGCTAAGCCAACTGAGGAGAGTACTTCAGAGGGGGAGGCAAGTGCAGCAGCAGGACAGGTTGGAAGAGGCAGTGGAGTGGCCAGGGGTAGAGGCAGGGCCAGACTGAATAATCCACCAACTGTTTCCCAAAGCACCCCCTCGCGCCAAGCCACCCTGCAGAGGCCTAGGTCTTCAAAGGTGTGGATGTTTTTCAGTGAGAGCGCAGACGACCGACGGACAGTGGTGTGCAACCTGTGTCACGCCAAGATCAGTCAGGGAGCCACCACTACCAGCCTCCCCACCACCAGCATGCGCAGGCATATGATGGCCAAGCACCCCACAAGGTGGGACGAAGGCCGTTCACTGCCTCCGGTTTGCACCGCTGCCTCTCCCCCTGTGCCCCAACCTGCCACTCAGATCCAACCCCACGCTCAGGACACAGGCACTTGCGCCTCCCAGACTGCAACCACACCCTCACCTCCACTGCCCCCCACTCCACCCAGCAATGTCTCTCAGTGCAGCGTTCAGCTGTCGCTAGCACAAGCGTTGGAGTAAAAAACACAAATACGCCACCACGCACCCGTACGCACAAGCTGTAAACGTGCACATTGCAAAATTAATCAGCCTGGAGATGCTGCCGTACAGGCTTGTGGAAACGGAAGCTTTCAAAAACATGACAGCAACCTCTACCTCTCAATTAAGAAGTGTGAGCAGCACGTCCCCAGCAGTCGGTGTGGCACATCAGCACAGCGGTGGGCAAGCATCAGCAGGCCGTGCTGAAACTACTAAGCCTAGGTGACAAGAGGCACATGGCCCCCGAACTGTTGCAGGGTCTGACAGAGCAGACCGACCTCTGGCTTCCGCCACTGAGCCTCCAACCGGGCATGGTCGTGTATGACAACGGCCGTAACTTGGTGACGGCTCTGCAGCTCGGCAGCCTCACACACGTGCCATGCCTGGCCAACGTCTTCAATCTGGTGGTTCAGCGGTTTCTTAAAAACTACCCTCACTTGCCTGACCTGCTCGGCAAGGTGCGCCGCGTCTGCGCACATTTCCGCATGTCCACCACGGACACTGCCCCCTGAGGATCCTGCAACATTGGTTTAATCTGGCAGAGCACTGACTGCTGTGTGACGTGCCCACACGGTGGAACTCTACGCTGCACATGATGGCCAGGCTCTATGAGCAGCGTAGAGCAATAGTAGAATACCAACTCCAACATGGGCGGCGGAGTGGTAGTCAGACTCCCCAATTCTTTACTGAGGAGTGGGCCTGGATGGCAGACATCTGCCAGGTCCTCGGAAACTTTGAGGAGTCTACCCAGGTGGTGAGCGGCGATGCTGCAATCATTCGCATCACCATTCCTCTGCTATGCCTGCTGAGAAGTTTGCTGCAAACAACAAAGGCTGATGCTTTGTGGTCGGAACAGGAGACTGGGAAAAAGGGTATGTCGCTTGATAGTCACAGCAACCTCATGTCTATATCTCAGCGTGTTTTGGAAGAGGAGGGGGAAGAGACAGCTGGGCACACTGCAGAGGGTACCCATGCTGCTTGCCTCTCATCTGTTCAGCATGCATGGGCTGTGGAGCAGGAGGAGGAGGAGTATCCTGAAAGTCATCTTGCTAGCGAGGACAGCCATGTCTTGCGTACTGGCACCCTGACACACATGGCTGACTTCATGTTAGGCTGCCTTTCTCGTGACCCTCGCGTTAGACGCATTCTGGCCACTACGGATTACTGGGTGTACACCCTTCTCGACCCATGGTATAAGGGGAACCTTTCCACTCTCATTCCCGAAGAGGAAAGGGGTTCGAGAGTGACGCAATGCCACAAGGACCTGGTGGAAAAAGTGATGGTTAACTTCCCATCTGACAGCGCTAGCGGCAGAAGGCGCAGTTCTGAGGGCCAAGTAGCAGGGGATGCGCAGAGATCAGGCAGCATGTTCAGCGCAGGCAGGGGAACACTCTCCAAGGCCTTTGCCAGCTTTATGGTTCCCCAGCAAGGCTGCGTCACGACTCCCCAGCCAAGGCTGAGTCGGAGGGAACACTGTAAAAAGATGGTGAGGGAGTACGTAGCCGACCGTAACACCGTCATCCGTGATGCTTCAGCTCCATATAACTATTGGGTGTCAAAGCTGGACACGTGGCACGAACTTGCACTTTATGCCCTGGAGGTGCTGGCTTTCCCTGCCGCTAGCGTCTTGTCAGAGAGGGTGTTTAGTGCAGCTGGGGGAATCATCACGGACAAGCGTACCTGCCTGTCAACTGCCAGTGCTGACATGCTTACACTCATAAGGATGAACAAAGCCTGGATTTCCCCAGACTTCTCTTCTCCACCAGCGGAGAGCAGCAGTACCTAAACAATCTTTTTGCTGCAACCGTATAAAAGCACTCTTCTCTATCACCGTAAAAAAAAGGGACATTTACCTTTGTCAATCTGTCTATGATATTAGTCCTCCTCCTCCTCCTCCTCCTCCTCCTCCTCCTCCTAAAACATCCTGTCAGCACGCCGAACTGCCAGTTTTCCTGCGGCCCAAAGGGCTCATATAACTTTTGTCTAACAATATTTTGACTTTTCTAACTGAAGCATTGAAACTTCAACATGAGCCAAATTTTTTTAACAGGGCTACCTCCAGGCTCAGTTACAAATTAAGACACAGTAAGCTAAAATATTAATGGGTTTCACCTGCCCTCTCGGTTGAGCAATTTTTCTGGGGTACATTTGTACTGTTGGTACAGCAATTTTTTGGGCCCTCGCCTACACTGTAATCCAAGTAATTGTTCTGGCCTTCGCCTACACTGATGGTACACCAATGTGTCTGGGGTTGGCCTACACTCTTGCTACAGAAATGTCACCCGGGTCTGCCTGCCTATACTTCTGCCACAGTAATGCTACATGGGGTCTGCCTATACTTCTGCGACAGAAATGTTACTTCGGTCTGCCTATACTCCTGTTCCTGAAATGTTACAGGGGTCTGCCTACACTGCTGCAAATGAAATGTTACTGGGGTCTGCCTATGCTGTTACTACTCAAATGTTATGGGCTCTGCCTATACTGCTGCTACGGAAATGTTACAGGCTTGTGGAAACTGAGGCTTTCCTAAGACATGATGGCGGCGAGGCCGCGCTAGTAGGTCCACAGTCGCAGCAATTTTTATACCAACGCGGTTACTGGGAAGGTGCATATAACCACGGACACGTGTACAGGACACGTACTGCCTCAAAAACATTCCCCTCCTCCTCCTACAACAATGAAAACATTCTTGGCAAATGCTTTTGCAGTGGTCTGTCTGGCGGCAGTCCAAGAATTTCACCTAAAACGACACAATAAGAAAGCCCCCCCCCCCCCCCCCCCCCCGCCACGGCCCACTTCATCCTGGCCACATTCCGAAAACCAACTAAATACAACCGCGCTACTAGGTCGACACTCCACAACTTCATCCTGGCCACATTCCGAAAACCAACTAAGTAAAACCGCGGTACTAGTCCGTTATCCCTAGCTGAAGCTTTCAGCCGACTGGTAGTACAATGGTGGCTTCCAACTTGTTGGTACTGCTAAGTCCAAAGATAAGCGTACAGCTGAGATCGGAATATAGGTGACTATAGAACACAGCATCCCTGCAGGGCAAGGGACAGAGTAGCAGCAGGCACCGATCCTTGGTGGAAGCAGGCCAGCTGAGAACCACATACTCCCTGAATGATTTTGGACTGACCGATGATGAGGCCTTTACTTGTTATCATCTTTGGTAATTCCTAAGAAAGATCCGTGGTAGTAGCCGGAAACTTGGATTGCTATTTGCTAACACTTTGAAATGGACAACGGAAACCATATGAATGAAGCCTTTCCATATTTCAGCTTGAGATGAGAAGGAGTGCAGACTTTCAGTACCTTGAATATCCTTTTCATTGCAATCAAATGCCCCTCTCTTGTCTCAGAAAATACTAGCTTTTCCACATAGGTGTTGTCAATCTGTCTATACTGTTACTACTGAAATCCCACTAATACTGGGCTCTGCCTATACTGCTGTTACAGAAATGTTACAGAGGTCTGTCGATACTGTTACTACTGAAATGTAACTGATACTGGGCTCTGCCTATACTGCAGCTACTGAAATGTTACTGGGGTCCATTTATACTGTTACTACAGAAGTGTTAATAGGGTCTCCCTGGACTTCTGCAGCATAACTGTTAGTGGGGTCAGCTTATACCTTTGCTTCAGGAGTATTACAGGGGTCTGTGCATACTATGGGTGCAATAAGTGTTCCCATCGTGGTATTCAACATACATGGCCCCCCCAAAAAGTTACCCAGACTGACTAGGGCATGCAGTGCGGGCCGAAGCCAACCTGTGTTTTATCTCACGTTAGCTCAGCTATCCGCGGCGCTGCATTGGTACAAACTAGAGGAGCAATACAGCGCTAATGAGACGTACACAGCTACGCTAGCATTGGAGTTCGCAGTAGGCCCGCGATTGCTGAGGGTTTGTGCAGAGGCCTATGTCCTAGGTGCAGTGAAAGTCCGCTCCCTGCCTACGATGGCTGAGGCTTTGGGCCGAGGCCTATGTCGTCGGCGCGGCCCAAGTCTGCCATGTTTGGCCGCTGTGATTTATTTATTGTTTATGTCTCGGGTTGCCTAGGAACCACCTATGCTGTTGGAGCACACTTAGTTCCCATCGCAGTATTTGACCTGTCTGGCACAAAGACACTGACTGACTTGGGTAGGGGGCAGAGTGCAGATGGCTTTCCCCTTGCAGTGTCGATTGAGCTATGCGACACCTAGACAAAATGAATACTGTGTGTGCACATGGATTGCCCATCGCTATGTAACGCATGCCCACGTTTGCAGCTCCTGATGGAGGTGGCACAGGATTGGAATGAAGATTGAACGTCAATTTCTCATCGATTCTCTACAGCATTGTGGGCTATCGCCCCGCCCCTTTTAAAGAGGGTCGCTGCCTAGCCGTGCCAACCCTCTGCAGTGTGTGCCTGTGGTTCCTCCTCATGGCAGACGCACTTATAAATAGACATGAGAGTGGTGTGGCTATGTGGCCAGCGTGTGGCATGAGGGCAGCTGAAGGCTGCGCAGGGACACTTTTGTGTGCGGTGCGGACGCAGGGTCGAGCACGGGATGGGGGGGGGGGTGTTAGGTTAGGCAGCATGTAATCCGGGGGGGGGGGGGCATGCAACTCAGGAGAAGAGGAAGCGGTGTGTCCCGCAAGCAGCGCTTGTGCTTGGTTGGAGGTAGTGTGGTGCTTAGCTAAGGTATGCCTTGCTCATGAGGGTTTGTCCGAAGTAAAAATTGTAAGGGGGGGGGTCCACTCTCGCCGCTATTGTGGCTTAATAGTGGGACCTGGGAACCTGAGATACAGCCCTGCATGTTGCCCCTCGCCTGCCCTATCCGTCGCTGTGTGCTTTCCATCACTTTCTTGGGTTTTCTAGATTTTCACATAGAAAGCCTTAGCGGAGCATGGGTTATATACAAAAATGCTCGAGTCGCCCATTGACTTCAATGGGGTTGGTTACTCAAAACAAACTCTCGAGCATCGCAGAAAGTTCGACTCGAGCAACGAGCACCCGGGCATGTTGGTGCTCACTCATCTCTAGTCTTGACATAACATGAAGTGATTTCATGCTATTGTTATCGGACCACACCGGTACCGATCTGATGACATCGTTGCCAGGTGCCAAATTGGTAGATATAGAAGCTTGTGATGAGCAATTATCTATCAATAGCATGAAATCACTCCATGTTATGTCAAGACACTTCTCCAGTGAGAATCTCAATGAAATTCTACTTTATTATGAACATTGCCAACTCTTATACAGGAAGAAGAGTGTGTATCCAAATGTTGCTTGGTACAAAGATTAGTGTTACGTAGCTTACTGTTACAAATGTGAAAATACTTATTGATCATAAGACTTATTGACATCTACCAAATATTCTCAAAGCTCGTAAGGCCCGTCTCAGACATAGAAATTACCTAAGTCAGGATATTGCTGTTGCATTAGACAACATTTCTGCAATAGTTGTGTGTCTTCTCTGTTAACATAGCTCAGCCTTATTTAATTTGTCTGTTGACTTCTTATCTTAAAGTCCTAGTTCCCGGCACTACAAAGAATAGGTTTCAGTCTTCTATTTAAGGGTCAATAGTCCAATACAAGGTAAGAGACATACACTTATTGCATTCTGAAACTTAACACTTTACATTTCAGGACACTATTGATAGTCCATATCTACCAATTTGGCACCTGGCAACAAGGTCATCAGATCGGTACCGGTGTTGTCTGATAACACAGAGGATGGGTGTTGCTCTGGTGAAGTCCTGAAGGCGAGCATGTGAGGTTCGTATTAGAGGGGTGTTTAGTCTGAGTGTGTTAACGGATGGGAGTGAGAGGGCTGTGTGGTGTACGGAAAGGAGGGAGGTGATGCATGGTGGTGCGGCACCATGCACAGCTTTGTGGGTGCGGTTAACTTGTGAAGGCATTCTCCCTCCGTGGGGGGTCCTCTCGAGATAATCCTAACCGAAAGCACAACTTCAGTCTCTCCTCCTCTGAGGGTCTAGAGTCGGAGCTCAGAGCGTATTCTATGTCAGGGACCCCAAGTCTCTAAGAATTTCTCACGTGAGCCTTTTGACCAACTGGAGAGTTCCTCCAGGTTGTAGGTCCGATTCATTCTGTCCCTCCACTGACAGAAGAGGGGAGGAGACTTTTGCAGCCACAGGGGGGGATAAGTGCCTTGGCCCCGTCGATATGTAGGATTTTATTATGTTTTTTCTCCCAAACCAGGAGATATAGGGGAGGTTGTAGTTATGTAACAGAGTTTTAATTTTAGTGATTAATGGGGGGAAATTGGCTGCAAAGAGATCATCTAACTTCCTTGTCAACTTCACTCCCAGGAAGTCAATTGCGGTATTGGACCAGGAGAAAGGGCAGCCGGACATCAGGTTCTCACAGCGAGCTCTTGGGATCGAGACATTGAGTACTGTAGATTTGTTAAAATTTATTTTAAAGTTTGAAAGAGTCCCAAAATATTCCAGGCAGGCAGTGAGTTTGGGAAGGCCCGTTTCGGGGTTAGTAATTAAGAAGATGATGTCTGCAAAGGCAGCTGCGGACAAAGAACAATCACCCGCTGTTAGTCCCCGTATCTCCTGGTCCATCCTGATATACTGGAGAAGGGGAAGGGGTTCCAGGGCCAGTATAAATAGAGTAGGGGAAAGGGGGCAACCCTGGCGTGTGCCATTTTTTATTTCAAAGGGGGTGAGAGGATATTATTTATTTTCAACCTAGCGAAGGGTTCGGCATACAGGGAGAAGAAGGCCGCGACAAAGGAGGGGGGGGGGGTTGAAGTGGAGTAAGACAGATTTCATGTATTGCCAATCAACTCTGTCAAAAGCCTTTTTGGCGTCAGTACTTACTAAGGCGAGTGGAATTCTTTTTGAGTGGGCACAGTGCATTGCGTGCAGGACGCGGATGCAATTATCCCTCCCCTCCCTCCCCCTCACAAAGCCGGCCGGCTCCCTATCCACCAGATATCCAAAAGATTTATAATATATAAGGGGAAGGCCGTCCGGACCTGGGCTTTTGCCCGGGGGGGAGGAGTTTATCACTTTGTCGACCTCCGCTTCCGTTACGGGGGCCAGAAGTTGGTTGGCTGTCTCCGAGTCCAATTTGGGTAGGGATAGCTTATTTAGAAAGTCCTTTAATTGTTTATTAGATTCACCCATATCATTTTGGTCCTGCTGCGGGCGTAAGTTATAGAGTTGGGAGTAGAAATGTTGGAATTCAGCTGCTATGTCTGGGGATGAAGTGACTCGGGAGCCTGAATGAGTTTTTATTGCGTCAATTTGGTTCTTAGTGTGGGCTTTCTTGATCATAGCTGTCATGTATTTGCTACCTCTATTACCTTGGGCGAAGGCTATATGTTTGAGGTATAGGCACTTTTTGTTAAATCTTGATTCTAAGCAGAGATTCAGTTCTTTTCTGATGGTGGAGAGTTTGGAAAAGTTTTCTTTACTAGCAGAGAGTTTGGTAGTGTATTCTAATTAGGCGATTTGCTTCAGTAGGCCATCTTTATATTTTTGTTGGCTTTTCTTTTTCCTAGAACCTAAAGCTATCAGCACTAGAGATGAGCGAACACCAAAATGTTCGTGTGTTCGTTATTCGGAACGAACTTCCCGCGCTGTTCGAGGGTTCGTTTCGAACAACGAACCCCATTGAAGTCAATGGGCGACCAGAGCATTTTTGTATTTCGCCGATGCTCGCTAAGGTTTTCATGTGTGAAAATCTGGGCAATTCAAGAAAGTGATGGGAACGACACAGCAACGGATAGGGCAGGCGAGGGGCTACATGTTGGGCTGCATCTCAAGTTCCCAGGTCCCACTATTAAGCCACAATACCGGCAAGAGTGCCCCCCCCCCCCTCCCAACAACTTTTACTTCTGAAAAGCCCTCATTAGCATGGCATACCTTTGCTAAGCACCACACTAGCTACAACAAAGCACAATCACTGCCTGGATGACACTCCGCTGCCACTTCTCCTGGGTTACATGCTGACCAACCGCCCCCCTCCCCCCCACAGCGCACACCAAAGTGTCCCTGCGCAGCCTTCAGCTGCCCTCATGCCACGCCACACTCATGTCTATTTAGAAGTGTGTCTGCCATGAGGAGGAACCGCAGGCACACACTGCAGAGGGTTGGCATGGCTAGGCAGCGGCCCTCTTTAAAAGGGGCGGGGCGATAGCCCACAATGCTGTACAGAAGCAATGAGAAATAGAATCCTGTGCCACCGCCATCAGGAGCTACACACGTGGGCATAGCAATGGGGAACCTATGTGCCACACACTATTCATTCTGTCAAGGTGTCTGCATGCCCCAGTCAGACTGGTAATATGTACCTTAACAGTAACCGCGTTGGTGGTAATGTGGCGGTGACTGCGGACCTAGTAGCACGGTTGTATTTTGTTGGTTTTCGGAATGCGGCCAGGATTAAGTGGGCCGTGGCGGGGGGATGGTGTGGGGGCTCTCGTTGTGTCGGTAAAGGTGAAATTCTTGGACTGCCACCAGACGAACCAATGCAAAGACATTTACCAAGAATGTTTTCCCTGTTGGAGGAGGAGGGGGATGTTTTTGAGGCACTACGTGTCCTCTCCACGTGTCCGTGGTTATATGCACCTTTACAGTAACCGCGTTGGTGGGAAATGGCCTCGCCGCCATCATGTCTTTGGGAAGCCTCTGTTTCCACACCCCAGAGACATACCATTAGCAGCGGTATAGGCAGAGGCCAGAATTCGTAACATTTCAGCCGTAGCATTAGGACAGGCCCCACTAACATATCACTAGCAGCATTATAGGAGGAGCGCAGTCTTCGTTCCATGTCAGCAATAGTAGCACTCAAGACAGGCCCCAGTAACAATTCCGAAGCAGCAGTATAGCGGGAGCGCAGTCTTCGTTCCATGTCAGCAATAGTAGCACTCAAGACATGCCCCAGTAACAATTCCGAAGCAGCAGTATAGCGGGAGCGCAGTCTTCGTTCCATGTCAGCAATAGTAGCACTCAAGACAGGCCCCAGTAATAATTCCGAAGCAGCAGTATAGCGGGAGCGCAGTCTTAGTTCCATTTCAGTAGCCTTAGTATAGCCAAGGCCCAAGTTACATTTATGTAGCTAAAGTGTAGGCCAACCCCACACACCTTTCTGTACCATGAGTGCAGGCGAAGAACATACAAATTGCTATGATTACACTGTAGGTGAGGGCCCCAAAAATTTGGTGTACCAACAGTACTAATGTACCTCAGTAAAAATTGGCCATGCCCAACCAAGATGGCAGGTGAATCGCTTTGGTTAATGTGGCTTAAGTGGTAACTAGGCCTGGAGGCAGCCCAGTGTAACGACAAATTGGTTCAAGTTAAAGTTCCAACGCTTTTAAGCGCATTGAAACTTATAAAAATTGTTCAGAAAAATTATTTGAGTGAGCCTTGTGGCCCTAAGAAAAATTGCCCGTTCAGCGTGATTACGTGAGGTTTCAGGAGGAGGAGCAGGAGGAGGAGGAATATTAGACACAGATTGATGAAGCAGAAATGTCCCCGTTTTGGATGGTGAGAGAGAACGATGCTTCCATCCGCGGGTGCAGCCTACGTATTGCTTACGTATTGCTGCTGTCCGCTGGTGGAGAACAGAAGTCTGGGGAAATCCAGCCTTTGTTCATCTTGATGAGTGTTAGCCTGTCGGCACTGTCAGTTGACAAGCGGCTACGCTTATCTGTGATGATTCCCCCAGCCGCACTAAACACCCTCTCCGACAAGACGCTAGCCGCAGGACAAGCAAACACCTCCAGGGCATACAGCGCTAGTTCAGGCCACGTGTCCAGCTTCGACACCCAGTAGTTGTAGGGGGCAGAGGCGTCACCGAGGATGGTCGTGCGATCCGCTACGTACTCCCTCACCATCCTTTTACAGTGCTCCCGCCGACTCAGCCGTGACTGTGGAGCGGTGACACAGTCTTGGTGGGGAGCCATAAAGCTGGCCAGGCCCTTAAAGACTGTTGCACTGCCTGGGATGTACATGCTGCTCGATCTACGCACATCCCCTGCTACCTTGCCCTCGGTACTGCGCCTTCTGCCACTAGCGCTGTCGGCTGGGAATTTTACCATCAGCTTGTCCGCAAGGTTCCTGTGGTATAGCAACACTCTCGAACCCCTTTCCTCTTCGGGAATCAGAGTGGGCAGGTTCTCCTTATACCGTGGATCGAGCAGTGTGTACACCCAGTAATCCGTCGTGGCCAGAATGCGTGCAACGCGAGGGTCACGAGAAAGGCATCCTAACATGAAGTCAGCCATGTGTGCCAGGGTACCTGTACACAACACATGGCTGTCTTCACTAGGAAGATCACTTTCAGGATCCTCCTCCTCCTCCTCCTCCTCCTCCTCAGGCCATACACGCTGAAAGGATGACAGGCAATCAGCCGGTGTACCGTCAGCAGCGGACAAGCTGTCTCTTCCCCCTCCTCCTCATCCTCCTCATGCTCCTCCTCCTCCTCCTGTACGCGCTGAGAAATAGACAGGAGGGTGCCCTGACTATCCAGCGGCATACTGTCTTCCCCCGCCCCCGTTTCCGAGCGCAAAGCAGCTGCCTTTATGGTTTGCAGGGAATTTCTCAAGATGCATAGCAGAGGAATGGTGACGCTAATGATTGTAGCATCGCCGCTCACCACCTGGGTAGACTCCTCAAAATTACCAAGGACCTGGCAGATGTCTGCCAACCAGGCCCACTCTTCTGAAAGGAATTGAGGAGGCTGACTCCCACTGCGCCGCCCATGTTGGAGTTGGTATTCGACTATAGCTCTACGCTGTTCATAGAGCCTGGCCAACATGTGGAGCGTGGAGTTCCACCGTGTGGGCACGTCGCACAGCAGTCGGTGCACTGGCAGCTTAAAGTGATGTTGCAGGGTGCGCAGGGTGGCAGCGTCCGTGTGGGACTTGCGGAAATGTGCGCAGAGCCGGCGCGCCTTTACGAGCAGGTCTGACAAGCGTGGGTAGCTTTTCAGAAAGCGCTGAACCACCAAATTAAAGACGTGGGCCAGGCATGGCACGTGCGTGAGGCTGCCGAGCTGCAGAGCCGCCACCAGGTTACGGCCGTTGTCACACACGACCATGCCCGGTTGGAGGCTCAGCGGCGCAAGCCAGCGGTCGGTCTGCTGTGTCAGACCCTGCAGCAGTTTGTGGGCCGTGTGCCTCTTATCGCCTAAGCTGAGTAGTTTCAGCACGGCCTGCTGACGCTTGCCCACCGCTGTGCTGCCACACCGCGCGACACCGACTGCTGGCGACATGCTGCTGCTAACACATCTTGATTGCGAGACAGAGGAGGAGGAGGAGGAGGAGGAGGAGGAGGGTGCTTTAGTGGAGGAAGCATACACCTCCGCAGATACCACCACCGAGCTGGGGCCCGCAATTCTGGGGGTGGGTAGGACGTGAGCGGTCCCGGGCTCTGACTCTGTCCCAGCCTCCACTAAATTCACCCAATGTGCCGTCAGGGAGATGTAGTGGCCCTGCCCGCCTGTGCTTGTCCACGTGTCCGTAGTTAAGTGGACCGTGGCAGTAACCGCGTTGGTGAGGGCGCGTACAATGTTGCGGGAGACGTGGTCGTGCAGGGCTGGGACGGCACATTGGGAAAAGTAGTGGCGACTGGGAACTGAGTAGCGCGGGGCCGCCGCCTCCATGATACTTTTGAAGGACTCCGTTTCCACAACCCTATACGGCAGCATCTCAAGGCTGATGAATTTTGCTATGCGGACGGTTAACGTTTGAGCGTGCGGGTGCGTGGCGGCGTACTTGCGCTTGCGCTCCAACATTTGCGCAAGCGACGGCTGGACGGTGCGCTGAACTACACTGCTGGATGGGGCCGAGGACAGCGGAGGTGAGGGTGTGGGTGCAGGCCAGGAGACGGTAGTGCCTGTGTCCTGAGAGGGGGGTTGCATCTCAGTGTCAGGTTGGGGCACAGGGGGAGAGGCAGGGGTGCAAACCGGAGGCGCTGAACGGCCTTCGTCCCACCTTGTGGGGTGCTTGGCCATCATATGTCTGCGCATGGTGGTGGTGGTGAGGCTGTTGGTGTTGGCTCCCCGGCTGAGCTTTGCGCGACAAAGGTTGCACACCACTGTTCGTCGGTCGTCAGGCGTCTCTGTGAAAAACTGCCAGACCTTAGAGCACCTCGGCCTCTGCAGGGTGGCATGGCGCGAGGGGGCGCTTTGGGAAACAGTTGGTGGATTATTCGGTCTGGCCCTGCCTCTACCCCTGGCCACCGCACTGCCTCTTGCAACCTGCCCTGCTGATGCCCTTGACTCCCCCTCTGAAGACCTGTCCTCCTGAGTAAGCGTTGCACACCAGGTGGGGTCAGTCACCTCATCGTCCTGCTGCTCTTCCTCCGAATCCTCTGTGTGCTGCTCCCTCGAACTTACTGCCCTTACTACTACCTCACTGCAAGACAACTGTGTCTGATCGTCATCGTCCTCCTCACCCACAGAAAGTTGTTGAGACAGTTGGCGGAAGTCCCCAGCCTCTTCCCCCGGACCCCGGGAACTTTTCTAATGGTTGGGCATCAGTGACGATAAACTCCTCTGGTGGGAGAGGAACCGCTGCTGCCCAATCTAAGCAGGGGCCCGAGAACAGTTCCTGGGAGTGTTCCCGCTCCTGAGCAGGTGTCATTGTAGTGGAGTGAGGAGGCTGGGAGGAAGGAGGAGCAGCAAACAGAGGATTCGGATTTGCAGCAGTGGACGGCGCAGAACTGCGGGTTGACGATAGGTTGCTTGAAGCACTTTCTGCCATCCAGGACAGGACCTGCTCACACTGCTCATTTTCTAATAACCGTCTCCCGCGTGGACCCATTAATTGGGCGATGAATGTGGGGACGCCAGAAACGTGCCTCTCTCCTAATCGCGCAGCAGTCGGCTGCGACACACCTGGATCAGGAGCTCGGCCTGTGCCCACACCCTGACTTGGCCCTCCGCGTCCTCGGCCGCGTCCACGTCCTCTAGGCCTACCCCTACCCCTCAGCATGCTGTATTACCAGTGATTTGATTTCACAGGCAGCTAATAAATTGGCGCAAGACTGCAGGCCAAATATAATTTTTTCCCTTTTTTGAAAACGAAAGGCCCCACTGCCTCTCGTGAATGTATAATCTAAGTTTAATAACTGTGCTGTTTTCCTGCTAATGTGTCACAGAACGTGAGGGTAGCAGAGTTATTAACTGTGGCAGAGCAGGTATTTTTTTTCCCAATTAAGGAAAGCAAATGGCGAAGCCAGCAGTAAACCGTAGCTGGGTGCGTCTGATTTTTAAAGGTTGCACACGCAGCCGACACGTGTCCACCGCCCTTAGGACGGACAGAGGCAGGACAAATAGAATTATTTTCCGTTTTTTTGCACCAAAAGGCAGCACTGCGTATATTCAATGAACATGAGAAGTTTAATAACTGTGCTGTTTTCCTGCTAATGTGTCACAGAACGTGAGGGTAGCAGAGTTATTAACTGTGGCAGAGCAGGTATTTTTTTTCCCAATTAAGGAAAGCAAATGGCGAAGCCAGCAGTAAACCGTAGCTGGGTGCGTCTGATTTTTAAAGGTTGCACACGCAGCCGACACGTGTCCACCGCCCTTAGGACGGACAGAGGCAGGACAAATAGAATTATTTTCCGTTTTTTTGCACCAAAAGGCAGCACTGCGTATATTCAATGAATAATAACTGTGTTGTGGCCCTGCCTACACAATTCTTTCCCTGCAGTATCAATGGAGGGTGCAATGCTCTGCAGAGGCGATTTTGAGAAGTAAAAAAAAATGCAGCACAGCTAACAGCAGCCAGCACAGTACTGCGCACGGATAAATATGGCCCTAGAAAGGACCGTTGAGGTTCTTGAAGGCTACACTCACTCCTAACACTCTCCCTGCCTATGCAGCACTTCTGTCCCTAATGCCGGGTGCAACGCTCTGCAGAGGCGATTTTGAGAAAAAAAAAATTGCCACTGCTAACAGCAGCCAACACACAGCTATCAGTGGCCCTAATAAGGACCTTTGGGGGGTCTTGAAGCCTACACTAACTACCAATTCTTTCCCTACAGCAGCTCCGGTACAAACAGCACTGTCCCTCATCTAACTCACACGGCATCTGAGGCGAGCCGCGGGAGGGGCCGACTTTTATATTCGGCGGACACCTGATCTTCCCAGCCACTCACTGCAGGGGGGTGGTATAGGGCTTGAACGTCACAGGGGGGAGTTGTAATGCCTTCCCTGTCTTTCAATTGGCCAGAAAAGCGCGCTAACGTCTCAAAGTGAAAGTAACCCGAACACCGCATGGTGTTCGTTACGAATAACGAACATCACGAACACCCTAATATTCGCACGAATATCAAGCTCGGACGAACGCGTTCGCTCATCTCTAATCAGCACCCCTCTGATAAATGCCTTGTACGTTTCTCACACCACTGGGACTGATTGATCACCGCCCCCATTAAGCTCGAAGAATTCTTTTAATTGATTAGAGATTGCAGCTTTGTCTTCCGCGGAGTCCAGGAGAGAAGCATTCAGCTTCCATCTCCACTCCCGGGGGGAGCTGCATAGAGGTCCCAGGTCCACGTGTAACGGCACGTGGTCAGAGATAGTGGTGGGAGCGATGGAAGAGTCTATTAACAGAGGGAGGAGGTTAGAGGTTATAAGGATGTAATCCAGCCTCTGAAATGAGGCATGGACATGTGAAAAATAGGTATAGTCTTTGGCGGAAGGTGAGCACTGGCGCCATGCATCCACCAATCCCATCTTCGAGAAGCAATGTAGCAGGCATCTCAGTTTAGGATGTGATATCTGGGAACGTCCGACTGACGAGTCGAGCAGAGGATTTACCGTGAGGTTTAAGTCCCCTCCCAGAATAATGGGACCTACCGCGAATTCCCTGAGGATCCCCAACTGCCCGACCAGCCACGCCACTTGAGTAGAATTTGGAGTGTAAAGGTTGGCCAGGGTAATCTGGAAGTTATTTATGCGTCCCCTTAAAAAGATGACTCTGCCCTCTCCATCAGTATGCTGTGCCTCGCACTTAAATGTAATGGAGTAATGGATCTATGGAACAAAATGTACACCCTTTTTGAGGCGGATGTCGGGTGAGGGTTGTGGAAGCCCTGGGGAAACTGTCTGCCCAGCAATGATAGGCACTTACCCTCCTTGTAGTGGGTCTCTTGTAGGAAGGCGATCTTGGTGCCATATTTTCGTAGTAGTTGCACTACGTTGTGTCCTTTGAAGGGAGAATTGAGTCCTCTCACGTTGAAAGAGGAGAGACGGAAGCGGTCATCCCCAGCAGGTGGCGGAGGGGGCATAGAGGGTCCGAGAGACGTGCTGTTGTAAAGAGAATCAAAATGCTCAACAAAACAAAGTGCACTTTGTCAGTAAAAAGGGAAGGACGGCCGTGGGGGGGGGGGGGGACACTAAGGGAAGGTGGAAGACACAGAAGGGATAGTAACGCTGCAATGAAAACAAAGTATTTGTGATGAAAAAGACCAATTCGTCCGGAGATGGTCAGTGGGGGTGGCGTCCAAGGCGGTGTACACCACAAGAGTGGATACTGGAGCTCACGGGCTAACCAGATGGAGACCGAGTTGCACTATACCTGCCCTGAACGACTCCTAAGGACCGTTTAAAGTTAACAGAATAAATCTAACTATGAAATTTAAGCTCACTTTTAGGACCCAAAAATATAAATTCATAAAAATTAACTTTTAATAAATATTGCTTAAAAACCTTATGGACACACAAACAAAAAAAAAAAAAAAAAAAATCCACTATCCGGTAGGGAATGTGAAATTGTATCATACAGTAACACTTCAAGATCAGTATCGATCTTGGACGTTTTCTTTATTATGTCTTTTACGTCCAAAAGATAGCTCTTTTTTTGGGGGGGGGTTTCTTGGTTTTAATGTTCCAAAAAACCTATGCATTTTTTCCCGAACCTGAACATGATGT
Organism: Eleutherodactylus coqui; assembly: GCF_035609145.1. Lineage (NCBI taxonomy): Eukaryota > Metazoa > Chordata > Amphibia > Anura > Eleutherodactylidae > Eleutherodactylus > Eleutherodactylus coqui. The sequence goes on from NC_089844.1 coordinate 207,541,673, forward strand.
CATAATCAGCCGGAATCTACATGCAACTCATATAGTCCAATGTATAATAGACATGAGATGTTTTTATGTACAGAATAGACCTTGTAATTGCCCAGATGTTTTTATGTACAAAATAGACCTTGTAATTGCCCTACGCGTTTCGCCCACTGCGTGGGCTCCTCAGGGGCTCAAGTATCTCCTGGGATGATTCCCTGGAGAAAGGCTATCAGTCATCAACTGAGTATAGAAAATTGTTTATAGATTAGGACTATAATCCATTAGAGGCAATGAGTAAGTATAGGTAAGGTACTGTATTGAATTAGCACCCCACTATGAGGAGTGATCGCTGCAGTAATTCCTCCTCAGCTGATATGCGGTACTTAATAGCCTAATAATATTTCCTAGAGGAACAGTGCCCAGTTATCACTTAGAGTGATGTCTTGGTCAATACCCAGATAGTCTGCGCACTAAAAAAGGTTCCCCAGGTAATGCATCGCTGTCTATTAGATCCTTTTAGTAGGTGAGTTTTGATATACTCAAAAGCTATCAATAGAATAGCTCCCACTAAATAGGGTTTTTCTGCAGTCAGGCAAATTCTCAGCCTAGTGAAGGGTTGTAAGGTTTCCCCCCCTATCAGGATCAGATAAAGCAGAATGAAATCATAAAATAAATAGAACAAGCGGCAGCCTGACAGTCCTGGTGGTGGACTGCCAGCATACTGAATCCTTGTAGCCTAGCTTCTTAAATAAGGCTTGCATAGCTACACCCATTAAGGGTGTGTACCCCACAGCGGCCAATCCACACAGCAGGTATACTAATGCAACGCCCATACACATCCTGGTAACCATGGTAATCAAGTGGAACACAATCGCTTTAAAAAATACTTCTTCCTCCTTTATGAACATTAGTAATTGACGTTTTCTTTACCTCGGGGATGTAGCATGAGTCCTCCCTGCACATTGCTAAATGGCATAGCATCTTTGATGAAGTAAAAAGTTCGTTTTGATCAGTGGCTTCCTGGGAGCAATAGGTCATGTGACCTGCTCCCGGTCACCTGACCATACGCATCACGTCGTGACATCATCACGGGGCGTGGTTTGGAGGGGGGCTGGCTGAGTGTCAGAGCTCATGTCATGTGATCGCATACATCATCTAGTGATGCGGCCGCCTCATTAGCACATTACATCCCCCCCCCCCCCCCCGGCATCCAATGCTAGAGGAACAGTTTTAATCTATCACAAGGGGCGGAACAAAGCAGGCCCATGTAAATCTGCATCGCATGATCGCATAATCGCTCAAGCATCTCTGATTTAATATCATTAAAACCCTTTAATATCATTTAAGGCTCCGTTTAAGCATTCCATGGTATTAAATCAGTTGGAAGCCTTGGAGAAGGTAGAGATCAATGAGCTAATTCAGATTCATATTGCATGAGCCCACAGCTGTTTCCTTAGTCATAATCCTCCAACTTCTTTCTTCCATTATGCTATGTTGATTAACTTAGATGGATCTCGTATTTGACTCTTATCGTATAGTCCCTTTTCAAAAGGAATAGATACCAATTCGCATGATAATATTGCTTCAATATCACTAAGGGGCCACTTATATAAGATGCCTCATATGTACATGCCATTATAGTAATGTACTTGTGTATAATTGTGCACATTCATTGCTCCCAAGCAATTGTATTTTTATCATGGTGGTGTGTACCTCTGTTAAAAAGAGGTAAAGCACGTAATTCCTGAGAAGGATTTATTGTGTTCATACTTGTCAACCTATTAAAGGGATGGTGTATAGCATCCAAAACTGCTTATATAAGACTTATATGCATGTTTAGATGTTCATAAGATTTTATGATGCAAAATAATTGATGGTAAACGCACTAGTTGTACTGGCGCAATGATTACAAGACTTCTGATGGAACAACCATGCATAAATGCATAAGTTCAGGCAAATGACAACTGGGGCTATAATTACAGTGAAATACATGTCCCAATATGCATAGATTTCAGACAGATGTCAGACGAAGCTGTTGAAGGATATACTCTCATTTAGCCCAAGAGGGATGACTGACTGCATGCGGAAGATCCAGCTCGTTTCTTTCTGTAGTAATAATTTGTCTAAGTCACCTCTGCGACCATCCGGTCGGATCGTTTCAATTCCCTGGAATCGTATTTGTGTAATGTCCCCACCATGCACTTCCCACATGTGGGATGCCACTGGTGTGCTTTCGTGGCGCCTGATATTCCCTACATGATCTAGTATGCGGCGGCGGAATTGCCGATTCGTCTTGCCCACATAGTCACGTGGGCATGTGCAGGTTGCCAGATATATTACATTTGTTGAACGACAATTTATAAATTCACGATTCGTGTATTCAACTGAGGTTACTGAACAACAGAATTTGGGGCTTTTTTTAATAAACGTACAAGCAGCACAGTTCGAACATGGAAATGCTCCCAAGAATCTGTGTCTACCCAGCCACATTGTGCTAGGGATGTTGAATTTCAAGTGACTCCTCACCAACCTATCACGTAGATTACGTCCTCTTCTGAACGTGATTGATGGAATGGTCGGTAAGACTTCTCGCAGATCCTCATCGTCCCTTAAGATATCCCAGAAACTCGTGAGGATCTGTCTGATTTTGGAGGCACCTGTGTCGTAGGTGCCTATAATGCGGAGCACGTCTGATTGTTCCCTTTGACGGGGCTGTAGTAATTGGGATCTTGTTTGTTGTGCTGCATGATCATATGCTTCGTCTATTAAGATTTCAGGGTAGCCCCTTTCTTTGAAACGTGTGGCAAGTTTGTTTCCTTCCATCATATAGTCCTTCTCCAAGGAACAGTTCCTGCGAATCCGCAGGAACTGACCTTTGGGTATACCACGTTTGAGCGGATACGGATGATGGCTATGCCAGGTTAGTAAGGAATTGGTGGCTGTTTCCTTACGAAAATTAGTTGTTATTAGCATGCCATCCTCACCCTTGGAAATTCTCAGATCCAGGAACGCGATGGTAGATGAATCGCATTCCGCAGTAAATTTTAAATTCAGGTTGTTGTTGTTCAGTTTTTCCACAAACATCTCAAAGTCGATTTTACTCCCTGTCCACAGAATGAAAATATCATCGATATACCTAGCCCATGTTAGAATGTTACCAGTTTGAGACACATTTTCCTCTGAAAATACGAATTTCTCCTCCCACCAGCCCAGGAGCAAGTTAGCATACGATGGGGCACACGATGTCCCCATCGCGGTGCCCCTGAGCTGGTGGAAGAAGTGTCCCCGAAATAGGAAGTAGTTATGTGTCAGCACATAGCTAAGTAGCTCCCTCACAAAGATGTTATGTTCTGTGAAGTGGACTCCTTTTTGATCCAAAAAGTGTGCTACAGCTTTTAGTCCAAGATCATGGGGGATTGAGCTGTAAAGACTTTCCACGTCAAGGGTTGCCAACAAAACATGTGTCTCGACGTGAATGCCGTCCAGTTGACGTAGCATGTCAAGCGTATCCTCGACATGCGACGGGAGCGCCGAGACGAACGGTCTTAATATTTTGTCAATGTATATGCTGGCATTTTGGGAGATGTTGTTTATCCCGGAGACGATTGGTCGACCACGTAACGGTGACAGCCCTTTGTGGACCTTAGGTAGTATATAACAGGTAGCCACTCTCGGGTGTTTAGGTATTAGATATTCAAATTCGGATGGGCTGATTAGTTTCTTCATCAGCGCTTTCTCCACAATTGAGAGTAACTGTTTGGAATATAGTACCGTCGGGTCTGATGGTAATCTCTCATATGTATTTTTGTCTTGTAGTAGTGTTAAACAGACATCTGAATATTGCGTTTTGTTCATGATGACAATATTCCCGCCTTTATCAGACGGTTTCAGGACAATATTTTCGTCATTTTCCAATGACTTGAGGGCTGACATTTCTTTCTGGGACATGTTTGTGGTTTTCCTGAACTCTTTCTGATCTATATTTCTGATTTCTTTCATAACAATTCGCTCAAATGTGTCCAAAAGCGGGCTATGCAGAGCTGAAGGATTTGATGCGTTTTTTAATTTTAATTGGGTAAATGGACCCTGGCCTGGGATGGAGTTCATTTTGTTTTCCAATTGTTGGAGATCGCGCAGGATCGGCATATCAGTGGCGGACAGGCCATACTCTAAGGCTCTTTTTTTGTCCTGCTGTATATGAAACTTTTTCCATCTAAGTTTGCGCATGAAGAGGGAGATGTCCTTCGTCCAGACGAACGGGTTGTAGGAGCTCGTCGGGACGAAGGACAGCCCCCTCTCCAAAACGCTCACCTCCTCTGCGGATAATACTCGATCTGACAAATTAATAACTTGCAGTTTGTCATGCGTTGTGTCATTATTTTGGGCGTGTCTACATTTGTCATTTGCCTGGGATTCGCAGGAACTGTTCCTTGGAGAAGGACTATATGATGGAAGGAAACAAACTTGCCACACGTTTCAAAGAAAGGGGCTACCCTGAAATCTTAATAGACGAAGCATATGATCATGCAGCACAACAAACAAGATCCCAATTACTACAGCCCCGTCAAAGGGAACAATCAGACGTGCTCCGCATTATAGGCACCTACGATACAGGTGCCTCCAAAATCAGACAGATCCTCACGAATTTTTGGGATATCCTAAGGGACGATGAGGATCTGCGAGAAGTCTTACCGACCATTCCATCAATCACGTTCAGAAGAGGACGTAATCTACGTGATAGGTTGGTGAGGAGTCACTTGAAATCCAACATCCCTAGCACAATGTGGCTGGGTAGACACAGATTCTTGGGAGCATTTCCATGTTCGAACTGTGCTGCTTGTACGTTTATTAAAAAAAGCCCCAAATTCTGTTGTTCAGTAACCTCAGTTGAATACACGAATCGTGAATTTATAAATTGTCGTTCAACAAATGTAATATATCTGGCAACCTGCACATGCCCACGTGACTATGTGGGCAAGACGAATCGGCAATCCCGCCGCCGCATAATAGATCATGTAGGGAATATCAGGCGCCACGAAAGCACACCAGTGGCATCCCACATGTGGGAAGTGCATGGTGGGGACATTACACAAATACGATTCCAGGGAATTGAAACGATCCGACCGGATGGTCGCAGAGGTGACTTAGACAAATTATTACTACAGAAAGAAACGAGCTGGATCTTCCGCATGCAGTCAGTCATCCCTCTTGGGCTAAATGAGAGTATATCCTTCAACAGCTTCGTCTGACATCTGTCTGAAATCTATGCATATTGGGACATGTATTTCACTGTAATTATAGCCCCAGTTGTCATTTGCCTGAACTTATGCATTTATGCATGGTTGTTCCATCAGAAGTCTTGTAATCATTGCGCCAGTACAACTAGTGCGTTTACCATCAATTATTTTGCATCATAAAATCTTATGAACATCTAAACATGCATATAAGTCTTATATAAGCAGTTTTGGACGCTATACACCATCCCTTTAATAGGTTGACGAGTATGAACACAATAAATCCTTCTCAGGAATTACGTGCTTTACCTCTTTTTAACAGAGGTACACACCACCATGATAAAAATACAATTGCTTGGGAGCAATGAATGTGCACAATTATACACAAGTACATTACTATAATGGCATGTACATATCAGGCATCTTATATAAGTGGCCCTTTAGTGATATTGAAGCAATATTATCATGCGAATTGGTATCTATTCCTTTTGAAAAGGGACTATACGATAAGAGTCAAATACGAGATCCATCTAAGTTAATCAACATAGCATAATGGAAGAAAGAAGTTGGAGGATTATGACTAAGGAAACAGCTGTGGGCTCATGCAATATGAATCTGAATTAGCTCATTGATCTCTACCTTCTCCAAGGCTTCCAACTGATTTAATACCATGGAATGCTTAAACGGAGCCTTAAATGATATTAAAGGGTTTTAATGATATTAAATCAGAGATGCTTGAGCGATTATGCGATCATGCGATGCAGATTTACATGGGCCTGCTTTGTTCCGCCCCTTGTGATAGATTAAAACTGTTCCTCTAGCATTGGATGCCGGGGGGGGGGGGGGGGGTGTAATGTGCTAATGAGGCGGCCGCATCACTAGATGATGTATGCGATCACATGACATGAGCTCTGACACTCAGCCAGCCCCCCTCCAAACCACGCCCCGTGATGATGTCACGACGTGATGCGTATGGTCAGGTGACCGGGAGCAGGTCACATGACCTATTGCTCCCAGGAAGCCACTGATCAAAACGAACTTTTTACTTCATCAAAGATGCTATGCCATTTAGCAATGTGCAGGGAGGACTCATGCTACATCTCCCAGGTAAAGAAAACGTCAATTACTAATGTTCATAAAGGAGGAAGAAGTATTTTTTAAAGCGATTGTGTTCCACTTGATTACCATGGTTACCAGGATGTGTATGGGCGTTGCATTAGTATACCTGCTGTGTGGATTGGCCGCTGTGGGGTACACACCCTTAATGGGTGTAGCTATGCAAGCCTTATTTAAGAAGCTAGGCTACAAGGATTCAGTATGCTGGCAGTCCACCACCAGGACTGTCATGCTGCCGCTTGTTCTATTTATTTTATGATTTCATTCTGCTTTATCTGATCCTGATAGGGGGGGAAACCTTACAACCCTTCACTAGGCTGAGAATTTGCCTGACTGCAGAAAAACCCTATTTAGTGGGAGCTATTCTATTGATAGCTTTTGAGTATATCAAAACTCACCTACTAAAAGGATCTAATAGACAGCGATGCATTACCTGGGGAACCTTTTTTTAGTGCGCAGACTATCTGGGTATTGACCAAGACATCACTCTAAGTGATAACTGGGCACTGTTCCTCTAGGAAATATTATTAGGCTATTAAGTACCGCATATCAGCTTAAGAGGTATTATTGCAGCGATCACTCCTCATAGTGGGGTGCTAATTCAATACAGTACCTTACCTATACTTACTCATTGCCTCTAATGGATTATAGTCCTAATCTATAAACAATTTTCTATACTCAGTTGATGACTGATAGCCTTTCTCCAGGGAATCATCCCAGGAGATACTTGAGCCCCTGAGGAGCCCACGCAGTGGGCGAAACGCGTAGGGCAATTACAAGGTCTATTTTGTACATAAAAACATCTGGGCAATTACAAGGTCTATTCTGTACATAAAAACATCTCATGTCTATTATACATTGGACTATATGAGTTGCATGTCGATTCCGGCTGATTATGACATGTTCAGGTTCGGGAAAAAATGCATAGGTTTTTTGGAACATTAAAACCAAGAAACCCCCCCCCCAAAAAAGAGCTATCTTTTGGACGTAAAAGACATAATAAAGAAAACGTCCAAGATCGATACTGATCTTGAAGTGTTACTGTATGATACAATTTCACATTCCCTACCGGATAGTGGATTTTTTTTTTTTTTTGTTTGTGTGTCCATAAGGTTTTTAAGCAATATTTATTAAAAGTTAATTTTTATGAATTTATATTTTTGGGTCCTAAAAGTGAGCTTAATTAAGTAATTGGGACCTTACTGCCTCTGTGAAGTGGTTAACTATGAAATTTGACTCAATTAAGTCAGAAGAGAGGGGGGGGGGGACAACATGTTAGCTATAAGCTGACGAGCTAGTGAGTCCGCAATGGGACCACCCACGGGACGGCGGTGCTTCCAAATGAAAGAAAGAAAGGGGAAGAGGGAAATGATCCCAAAGTTCGCCATTGTCCCTCTGTGGACCTGAACTCGTTCGATCCAGCTGTGGCACCAGGACCTCAGCTTTGCGATCAGAGGTCAGATGGGAAGATTTCTAGCCCAGATAATAAGCGGGCTGGAGCAGATCCTCATTCGCCTGCCGGAGTGGGGTCTCGACTCTTCTTCTTCTTCCACTTAGGTGATTTGGCTGGGCCCGCCGTACTCCAGTTGGTTATGGATGGAAGATTTGTGAATTTGGGTAGCTCCGGGAGTGGGAGCCAGCAGGGAAGATCTAGCGGCTCCATCTCTAGAAACTGCCAACATGCCTGGAGATCTTCTGGGTAATGGATATTAAGCCTTCAGCCCTTGTGTGATATGCCCAGGCCGAAGAGGAACAGCCAAGCATATTTAATTCCCCTTTCTCTCAGAGCATCCAAGAGCGGGCGGAGAAGGCGGCGCTTTGCTAAGGTAGACGGGGCCAAGTCTTCGAAGATCTGTATAGGTACCTCAGAATATTTCAAGTATCTGTGGCTTCTGGCTTCCCCCTAAGATAGCAAATGCGTCTTGAAAGGCAAGGACTTTGCATATGACATCCCGTGGCGGTTCTGTATTAGCCGGGAGGGGTCTAAGGGCTCTGTGAATCCTTTCAATCGTGATAGGGGCTGCCCTCTCAGCTCCGAGGAGGAGTGAGAAAATGTATTTAGTCACCTTGGGAAGGCAGTCCGTAGCCCACGACTCCGGCAGCCCCTTGATGCGTATATTAGATCATTGGTTTATATTCTCTAAGTCCTCCTGCATCAAGAGGGCCTTGTTAATATGGTTGTGGTGCTCCCGTAAAGTGTGCACCACTTCTGTAGCATGTGTAATAATGGAGGAGGTGGAAGTCCCCAAGTCCTCCACTCGTCGACCCAGGTGCCTAATATCCTCCTTGATCTCCCCCAGCTCTGTCATAATGGGGTTCAGGGGATTCATAATGAGGTCTTTCATGAAGCCTCTGGACACTGCTTCACCATCTTCGCTGTCCGAGGCAGCCCCTTCCTCCCCCTCCTTACTGTGTGCTGCGGTCGAAAGCTGGGCCGGCGCCATCTTAGCTGGGAACAGCGGGGAGCAGGAGCTCTTCTCCTTTAGATAGCACTGCATATCCGCCTGTCCTTTGCTCGTCCGCGGCGTCCCTGAGGGCTCCATGCCCCTCTCCTTCCCGACTCTTCTCATTTCTGCGCTGCTGGAAGCTGCTGAGGGTCCTAAAAGGGAGTCTTGCCGAGGGAGCTGTACTCTCACGCGGCCATTCTTCTCAGCGGTCATGCTTCGCCCCCCCACATGAAGAAATTTTAATGGGCAAAGCAGGACAATTCATTCTGTGTATGTGTCAGATAGCTGAACGCCACGCTGGGAAACCGTTGTGTAACAAGAGTATAGACAAACCCCTGAAGCATTTCTGTACCAAGAGTACAGGCGAACACCTGAAAAAATGTGTTTGCCAAAAGTATAGGCGAACCCCTGAAAAACTGGTTTACCAAGAGTACAAGTGTACCCCTGAAAAAAAATTGGTTTACCCAGAGTGCAGGTGAAACCCAGAAACTGTTTTTTTTTTTTTAAAGATAGATCTCGTAGTTGCTTAATTTGTAAGAGAGCCTGGATGCAGCCCTCCACGAAATTTAGTTTTAACAGAGCCTTTTGGCCCTCTGAAAACTTGGCTGTTCAGCGTAATCAGGAGGACGGAGGAGGGGGAGGAACATCAGAGAGGCATAGACCAAGCTACTTTTCCCCTTTTGGGGGGTGATAGAGGGTGCATGGTCCCCGAGTTCAGCGTAAGTTTGTGCCACGTGCCCAGCTTTGACACCAAATAGTTGTGTAGAGCTGCTACTTGGCCCACTGAAGTACGTCCTCTACCACTAGCGTTGTCAGATGGGAAGTTTAGCATCAGCTTTTCCACCAGGTCCTTGTGGTATTGCATCACTCTCGTACTCCTTCCCTCTTCGGGAATGAGAGTGGAAAGCTTCTCATTATACCGTGGGTCGAGAAGGGTGAACGGCCAGTGATCCTGGTTGGCCATAATACATCTAACGTGAGGGTCACGGGAAAGGCAGCTTAACATGAAGTCAGCCATGTATGCCAGAGTCCCAGTACGCAACACATCGCTGTCCTCACTAAGAGTATGACTTTCATGATCCTCGCCCTCCTCCTTCGCTTCAGCCCATACACGCTGAGCAGATGTGAGGAAAGTAGCATGGGTACCCTATGCAGTGTGGGCGGCAGTCTCATCCCTCTCCTCCTCCTCCTCCACCCCCTCCTCCTCCAATACACATTGAGAAACAGGCATGAGGGTGGTCTGGCTATCAAGCATCATACTGCCATCCCCATCTCCTGTCATAACCGCCAAGCGTCGGCCTTTATGCTTAGCAGCAAACTTCTCAGCAGGCAATGCAGCAGGATGGTTACACTGATAATGGCCACATCACAGTTCACCATTTGTGTAGACTCCTCAAAGTTTTCTAGAACCTGACAGATGTCTGCCATCCAAGCCCACTCGTCTGTGAAGAACTGCGGAGGCTGACTACCACTCCGCCGGCCATGTTGCAGCTGGTATTCTACAATGGTTCTATGCTGCTCGTACAGCCTGGCCAACATGTGCAACATATAATTCCAGCATGTGGGCACGTCGCACAGCAGTCGGTGCTCTGGCAGCTGGACTGATGTTGCAGTGTCTTGACGGTGGCAGCATCTGTGGTGGACTTCCTTAAATGGGCGCACACGCGACACACCTTGCTGAACAGGTCAGACAAATGGGGGTAGTTTTTTCAGAAAGCGCTGAACCACCAGATTGAGCATGTGGGCCAGGCATGGCCCGTGTGTTAGTCTGCCAAGCTACAGAGCCGCCACCAGGTTACGCCCATTATCACACACGACCATGCCTGGTTGAAGGTTTAGCGCAAAAGCCACAGATCTGTCTGCTCTGTCAAACCCTGCAACAGCTCTTGGGCGGTGTGCCTCTTCTATCCCAAGCCAGAGCAACCTTCACTGACGTAGGACCCGGAATCCTCGGTGTGAGTAGCCCGTGAGCAGACCCAAGGTCAGACTCGGTCTCTGCCTCCACGAAGTTCACCCAATGTGCAGTGAGGGGGATGTAGTGTCTCTGCCCGCCAGCACTTGTCCACGTGTCGGTGGTTAAGTTGACCTTTCCAGTAACCACGTGTGTGAGGGCATGGTTTATGTTGAGTGAGATGTGCTGGTGTAGGGCGGGCATGCACACAGGGAAAAATAGTGGTGACTGGGGACCGAGTACCGAGGGACCGCCGCCATCATGTTGCGGAAAGCCTCAATTTCTACTAGCCTGCATGGCAGCATCTCCAGGCTAAGTAGCTGTGCGGTATGCACGTTTAAAGATTGTGCATGTGGGTGGGTGGCCACGTATTTCCGCTTTCATTCCAACGATTGGGTTCGCGACAGCTGAACGCTGCGCTGGTGCGCTGGGACACATTGGTGGAGGACCGTGGAGGTGAGGGTGTGGGTGCAGACCGGGAAACACTTGTGCCTGCGTCCTGGGAGGGGGGTTGCATCTCAGTGCCAGGATGTAACACTGAGGAAGAGGCAGTGGCGTGACCCACAGGCGGTGAATGGCTTGTGTTCCACCTTGTGGGGGTGCTTAGCCATCGTATGCCTGTGCATGCTGGTGGTCAGGATGGTAGCGGTGGCTCCCCGGCTGATCTTGGTGCGACACAGGTTCGCACCACTGTTCGTCGGTCGTCTGCGCTCTCAATAAAACACCTCCAGACCTTCGAACACCTATCCCTCTGCATGGAGGCTTGCCGCGAGGGGGTGCTGTGGGGAACAGTTGGTGGATTATTTGCTATGGAGCTGATTCTCCCCCTGGCCACCGCACTGCCTCTTCCAATTTGCTCTGCTGCTCGTTCTTGCCTACCCCCCCCCCCCCCCCCGCCTCCCTCTGAAGCCCTGTCTTCAGTAGGGTTTGCAAGCCTGGTGGGGTCAGTCACCTCATAGTCCATCAGCTCTTCCTCTTACTCCTCAGTCAGCTCCTCCCTCAGACTTATTGCCCTAACAACCACCTTGCTGACAGACAACTGTCTCATCCTCATCATCCACAAATAGCTCTTGAGACAGTTATTCAAAGTCCCCACCCTCATCACCCCGCGTCTGTGAAAGTTCCCCATTTTCGGCATCGGTCACGGCAAACTCCTCACGTTGCTGTGGAACCATTTTTTTTAGACTCAGGGCAGGGACGCAGGAAGAGTTCTTGGGTGTATGCCTGTTCAACACAAACTCACCTTTTCCTGGAGTGACCAGGCTGGGAGGCAGGAAGAGCAGCCTGAGGATATAGAGGTGCAGTCCCTTGTGTGGCGTGAGTGAACTGTGTGGAAGACTGGGTATTGGATAAAGTACTGGAGGTGTTATCCGCTATCCACGTCAGCACCTGATCGCACTGCTGTGCTTTAAATAATGGTCTACCATGCGGACCTGCAAAATATGACATGAAGCTGGGGAGTGGAGATAAGCGGCGCTCTACCAATCCCTCAGCAGCAGGCACTGTTTCACCCTGCCAAGGACCTCGGCCTGTGCCCACACCCTCATTCTAACGCCCGCGTCCACGTCCTCGACCCTTACCCCTACTCCTCGTCGTGTAGGGTAAAGGACAGAGCAGGGCCAGAAAAAAAATAATCAATGTATACCGCTGATACCTAGGGCTAATTCACCACCCACAGAGACTGGTAGATTTTAAAGACTCTGAGCAAGGCCAGAAAAACATTTAACCAGTGTAAAGTGCTGAGACCTAGGCCTCATTAACGGAACACGGAGACTGATGGATATGAGAGGCTTTGTGCAGTGCCAGAAAAAAATTGAACCAGTGTAAAGTGCTGACATCTAGGCCTAATTCACCCCCCACAGAGACTGTTAAATATAAGAGGCTCAATGCAGTGCCAGAAAAAATTAAAGAAGTGTAAAGCACTGAAAACTATTCCTAATACACCGCACACAGAGACTTGTAGATTTGAGAGGCTTTGAGCAGGGCCAGAAAATAATTAACTAGTGTATAGCGCTGAGAAGCAGGGCTAATTTACCACCCACAGAGACTTGTAGACTTGAGAGGCTTTGAGCAAGGCCAGAAAAAATTGAACCAGTGTAAAGCGATGATACCTAGTAGTAATTTACCGTACACAGAGACTTGAAGATTTGAGAGACTCTGTTCAGGGCCAGAAAATCAGTTATGGTTCATTTCATCACTCCAAAGACTGGATGAACCACAAAGAAACTCCACAGTCCAAGCTTGGCACAGTTGCCATCACCCAGGACCTTGGCCTCTCCACCCACCCTCAACAAACGTGGGCATAAAGTGGACTTGAATGCTAGTACTTCTGTGAAAGTCTCATTAAATCAGTTACTGTTCCTTTCATTGCTCCAAAGACAACATGAAACATGAAGAAATTTTAATGGGCAAAGCAGGACAATTCAATCTGTGTATGTGTCAGATAGCTGAACACCGTGCTGGGAAACCGTTGTGTAACAAGAATTTAGACGAACCACTGGAAAATTGGTGGACCAAGAGTACAGGTGAACACCTGGAAACATTTGTTTACCCGAAGTGCAAGTGAAATCCAGGAACATTTTTTTTTTTTTTTTTTTAAAGATAGAGCTTGTTGTTGCTTAATTTGCTAACAGAGCCTGGAGGCTGCCATCCGAAAAGAAAAAAAAAAAAAAAAAAAGATAGTTTTTACGAAGCCTTTTGGCCCGCAGAAGAATTGGCTGCTGGTTTAGGAGAAGGTGGAAGAGGAGGAAGATCAGAGAAGGATAGACCAAGCTACTTCCCTCCATTTTTGTGGTGATATAGGATGCATGGTTCTTTAGTTCCAGCTTAAATAATATCTATGCTCCGCTGCTCTCCATCGGTGGAGAAGAGAAGTCAGTGGAAATCCAGCCTTTGTTCATCTTAATGAGTGTAAGACTGTTGGCACTCTCAGTCGACAGGCGGGTACGCTTATCCGTGATAATCCCTCCAACAGCACTAAATTCCCTCTCTGATAATATGCTAGCGGCAGGGCTGGCCAGCACCTCCAGGGCGTACAGCGCCAGTTTGTGCCACGTGTCTATTGAACCAGTGTAAAGCGCTAACATCTAGGCCAAATTCACCGCCCACAGAGTCTGGTAGATATGAGAGGCTCAATGCAGTGCTAGAAAAAAATTAAAGCAGTGTAAAGCACTGACATCTATTCCTAATACACCGCCCACAGAGACTCGTAAATTTGAGAGGCCTTGAGCTGGGCCAGAAACAAATAACCCACTGTATAGCGCTAAGAACTAGGGCTAATTCAAAGCACGCAGAGACTGGTAGATACAGTATGCTCCGATACAGCAACAACACTTAGAGCCCCCCAAAAACTAAATATAAACCCCTAGTAGTACACAGCATAAAACCTCTAACAGTGGGCAGAATACAGCTGGGATGCTTGGAAAAAAAATGGTGCACTACTGGGCCCAGCCAGCCAAATGCTAAAGCACACAATAAGAGTAGTCCTAGAAAGGACTGTTGGGTTCATGTAGTCAGGGTCCCTGCTTAACTGCTACCTAATCCCTACACTAACACTTTCCCTATCTCAGCAGCTCTATCCCTAAACTCTGCCAGCATGCATCTGAGTCGAGTCGCGGGCGGTAACAGTTTAAGTACTCAGCATTCATCTGATCCGGCCAGCCACTCACTGCTGTAGATGTACACACACACACACACACACACACACACACACACACAACAATTTTTACTTTGGTCAAACCCTCATTGGCAAGGCACACCTTAGCTAAGCAGAACACTACCTGCAACCAAGGACAATCACTGCCTGCAGGTGACACTGCACTCCTGCGTCCACAGCACACACAAAAGTTTCCCTGTGCAGCCTTCAGCTGCCCTCATGCCACACGCTCGCTTCATAGCTGTACCACCCTCATGTCTATTTATAAGTGCGTCTGAGATGAGGAGGAACCAGGGGGCACACACTGCAGAGGGTTGGCAGGGTCAGGCAGCAACCCTTTTTGAATTTCAATCCCGTGCCACCTCCGTCGCAAAATTGTCAGGAGTCGCAAACGTGGGCATAAAGGCGACTCAGGTGCCAGACCAGCACTTCTACACATTTCCACAATGCAGCAATACTCTGCGTGGGAAGTATGTGAGCGGGCCCTGGGTCAGGCTTGGTCCCAGCCTCCATTTTGTGTGACCCAAGGTACCGTCAATGACATAGCAGTGGGGACTCTATGTGTCCACACACTACTCATTGTGTTTGGGTGTCGGGTACCTCATCGACAACGGAAGGGGAAAGCCATCTGCACTCTGCACCCTACCCAAGTCAGTCAGTGTCTTTGTACCAGACAGGTAAATCACCGCTATGGGAAGTCTGTGTGCACCCAAAGCATAGGTGAGTCCAAGGAATCCCAAGACATGAACCATGAAGAAATCAGAGTGCCCAAACATGGCAGACTTTCACTGCACCGAGGACATAGGCCTCTGCACAAACCCTCAGCAATCGTGGGCATAGAGCGGACTCCGATGCTAGTACAGCAGTGAACATCTCATTTAATTTGTTGCGGTTGCTTTCACCGTTCCAAAGACTGGATTAACCAGGGCCAAGTTCCACGGGCCCAACCTGGCACAGTTGCATTTCCATCATGACATAGGCCTCTGCACAAACCCTCAGCAATGGCGGGCATAGAGCGAACTTCAATGCTAGTGCAGCTGTGAACGTCTTATTTGTGCAGTATCGCTCCTCTTGTTTGGCCCAAACCAGTGCCGCGGATAACTGTCGTAACGCGAGAGAAAATGCATGTTGGCCTCAGCCCACAATTCATGCCCTAGTCAGTCAGTCAGTGTTTTGGGGCCAGATAGGTAAAACACTGTGATGGGAAGACTTTGTGCACCAATAGGATAGACAGACCCCTGTAACATTCCAGTAGCAAAAGTATGGGCAGACCCCTGTAACATTTCTGTAGCAGCAGTATAGGCAGACCCCTGTAACATTTCTGTTGTAAAAGTACAGGCAGACCCCTGTCACATTTCTGTAGCAGCAGTAAAGGCAGACCCCTGTAACGTTTCTGTAGTAGAAGTATAGACAGACCCCAGTACCATTTCTGTAGTAACAGTATAGACAGACCCCAGTAACATTTCTGTAGCAGAAGTATAGGCAGACCCCCGTAACATTTCTGTAGCAGAAGTATAGGCGAACCCCTGAAACCTTGGTGTACCATTAGTGTAGGCGAAGTCCGGAAAAAAATAGTTAGATAACAGTATAGGCGAAGGCCAGAAAAATTAGTGTAACAAGAGTACCTCTGAAAAATCTATCAACCGAGAGGGCAGGTGAAACCCAGAAATATTTTTTAAAGATACAGCTCACTATTGCTGAATTTGCAACGGTGCCTGGGGGCAGCCCAGTGTGTGTGTGTGTGTGTGTGTGTGTGTGGGGGGGGGGGGGGGGGGGTTCTGGTAAAGTATCAATACTTTTGAAACTTTCAACAATTGTAAAAAAAAAAAATAAGCAGAGCCTTTTGGGCCGCAGAAAAATTGGCAGTTCAGCGTGATAACATGTTGTTTCAGGGGGAGGAGGAGGAGGACTAATATCCGGGAGTGATTGATAAAGCTAATTCCCCCCTTTTTTTCTGGTGACAGAGAATGCTTATTTATACGGTTGCAGCGAAAATAATCTTTAGGTGCCGCTGCTTTCCGCCGGTGGAGAAGAGAAGTCTGGGGAAATCCAGGCTTTGTTCATCTTTATGAGTGTAAGCATGTCGGCACTGGCAGTTGACAGGCGGGTACGCTTGTCCGTGATGATTCCCCCAGCTGCACTAAACACCCTCTCTGACAAGATGCTAGCGGCAGGGCAAGCCAGCACCTCCAGGGTGTACAGCGCAAGCTCGTACCCCGTGTCCAGCTTTGACACCCAATAGTTGTATGGAGCAGAGGCATCACATAGAACGGTGGTACGATCGGCTACGTACTCCCTCACCATCTTTTTACAGTGCTCCCTCCGACTTAGCCTTGACTGGGGAGTGGTGACACAGTCTTGCTGGGGAGCCATAAAGCTGGCAAAGGCCTTGGAGAGTGTTCCCCTGCCTGCGCTGTACATGCTGCCTGATCTCTGCGCCTCTCCTGCTACTTGGCCCTCAGAACTGCGCCTTCTGCCGCTAGCGCTGTCAGATGGGGAGTTTACCATCAGTTTGTCCACCAGGGCCCTGTGGTATAGCATTACTCTCGAACCCCTTTCCTCTTCGGGAATGAGAGTGGAAAGGTTCTTCTTATACTGTGGGTCAAGAAGGGTGTACACCCAGTAATCCGTGTTGGCCAGAATGCGTCTAACGCGAGGGTCACGAGAAAGGTATCCTAACATGAAGTCAGCCATGTGTGCCAGGGTACCTGTACGCAACACCTCGCTGTCCTCACTAGGGAGATCACTTTCTGGATCATCCTCCTCCTCCACAGGCCATACACGATGAACAGATGAGAGGCAAGCAGGATGGGTACCCTCTGCAGTAGGCCCAGCTGCCTCTTCCCCCTCCTCCTCCTGAGGCTCCTCCTCCGCCTCCAAAACACGCTGAGATATAGACATGAGGGTGCTCTGACTATCCAGCGGCATACTGTCTTCCCCCGTCTCCTGTTCCAACCGCAAAGCGTCAGCCTTTATGTTTTGCAGGGCACTTCTCAACAGGCATAGCAGAGGAATGGTGACGCTAATGATTGCAGCATCGCCGCTCACCATCTGGGTAGACTCCTCAAAGTTTCCAAGGATCTGGCAGATATCTGCCACCCAGGACCACTCCTCAGTAAAGAATTGGGGAGGCTGACTACCACTCCGCCGCCCATGTTGGAGTTGGTATTCCACTATTGCTCTACGCTGCTCATAGAGCCTGGCCAACATGTGCAGCGTAGAATTCCACCATGTGGGCACGTCGCACAGCAGTTGGTGCTCCGGCAGATTAAACCGATGTTGCAGGGTCCTCTGGGTGTCAGCGTCCGTGGTGGACTTGCGGAAATGTGCGCAGACGCGGCACACCTTGCCGAGAAGGTCAGGCAAGTGAGGGTAGTTTTTAAGAAACCACCAGATTGAAGACGTTGGCCAGGCATGGCACGTGTGTGAGGCTGCCGAGCTGCAGAGCCGCCACCAGGTTGTCATACACGACAATGCCCGGTTGGAGGCTCAGCGGCGAAAGCCAGAGGTCAGTCTGCTCTATCAGACCCTGTAACAGTTCGTGGGCTGTGTGCCTCTTGTCACCTAGGCTGAGTAGTTTCAGCACGGACTGCTGACGCTTGCCCACCACTGTACTGCCGTGCCACGCCACACCGACTGCTGGCGACGTGCTGCTCACACTTCTTAAATGAGAGGTAGAGGTTGCGTAGGAGGAGGGGGAGGGTTTAGAGGAGGTGGCATAGACCGACGCAGATACCAGCACCGAGGTAGGACCCGCTAATCTGGGTGTGGGTAGGACGTGAGCGGTCCCAGGCTCTGACTCGGTCCCAGTCTCCACCAAATTCACCCAATGTGCCGTCAGGGAGATATAGTGGCCCTGCCCGCCAGTACTTGTCCACGTGTCTGTGGTTAAGTGGACCTTCCCAGTAACCGCGTTGGTGAGGGCACAATTTTTGTTGCGGGAGACGTGCTGGTGTAGGGCTGGGACGGCACACCGGGAAAAATAGTGGAGACTGGGGACCGAGTAGCGCGGGACCGCCGCCACCATCATGTTTTGAAAGCTTCCGTTTCCTCAAGACTGTACGGCAGCATCTCTAGGCTGATTAATTTTGCAATGTGTACGTTTACAGCTTGTGCGTACGGGTGCGTGGTAGCGTATTTGCGCTTTTGCTCCAACGCTTCTGCTAGCGACAGCTGAACGCTGCGCTGAGAGACATTGCTGGATGGGGTGGAGGACAGTGGAGGTGAGGGTGTGGGTGCAGGCCGGGAGGCGCAAGTGCCTGTGTCCTGAGCGGGGGGTTGGATCTGAGTGGCAGGTTGGGGCGACAGGGGCGAAGCAGGGGTGTGACCCGGAGGCGGTGAACGACCTTCGTCCCACCTTGTGGGGTGCTTGGCCCTCAAATGCCTGCACATGCTGCTGGTGGTGAGGTTGGTAGTGGTGGCTCCCCGGCTGATCTTGGCGCGACACAGGTTGCACACCACTGTTCACCGGTCGTCTGCGCTCTCACTGAAAAACATCCACACCTTTGAACACCTAGCCCTCTGCACGGAGGCTTGGCGCGAGGGGGTGCTTTGGGAAACAGTTGGGGGATTCTTCGCTCTGGCCCTGCCTCTACCCCTGGCCACCCCACTGCCTCTTCCAACCTGTCCTGCTGCTGCACTTGCCTCCCCCTCTGAAGACCTGTCCTCAGTAGGCTTAGCAAACCAGGTAGGGTCAGTCACCTCATCGTCCAGCTGCTCTTCCTCCAAATCCTCTCTGCGCTCCTCCCTCGGACTTACTGCCCTTACTACTACCTCACTGATAGACAAACTGTGTCTCATCATCATCGTCCTCCTCACCCACTGAAAGCTCTTGAGACACTTGCCGGAAGTCCCCAGCCTCATCATCCAGACCCCAGGGACTTTCCAAAGGTTGGACATCGGTCACGACAAACTCCTCAGGTGAGAGAGGAACCATTTTTTTCCCACTCATGGCAGGGGCCCGAGAACAGTTCCTGGGAGTCTGTCTGCTCAGAATATGTCATTTTCTTGGAGTGAGGAGGCTGGGAGGAAGGAGGAGTTGCAGCCAGAGGAATCAGAGTTGCAGTCCCTATCTGGGAGTAGTGGACTGCGTAGAAGACTGGGCGGTCGATACATACCTGGATGCACTTTCTGCCATCCACGACATGGCCTGCTCACACTGCTCTGTTTGTAATAAAGGTCTACCACATGGACCCATACATTGTGATATGAAGCTGGGGACCCCAGAAACTTGCCTCTCTCCTAATCCCGCAGCAGCCAGCTGTGATTCACCTGGGCCAGGAACTCGGCCTGTGCCCACACCCTCACTTGGACATCCGCGTCCACCTCCTCGACCCTTACACCTACTCCTCATCATGGCGGATTACAAAAAAAGCAGGGGCTAAATAAATTACCCCACTGTACAGCCCTGACAACTTGGTCTTAATTCACCGCACACAGAGACTTGTAGATAGCGGAGGCTCTTTTCTGTGGCTTGAAAAAAGTAGCCCGCTGTCTTGCGCTGGTACCTAGGGGTAATTTACTGCTCGCAGAGACTTGTAGATAATAGAGGCTGTGTGGAGTGGGAGAAGACTGTAAATCCAGTGGAGAGTGCTGGTAACTGCGGCGATCTCAACCCCACCAAGGAAAGGGTATTGTGAGACGCTCTGCACAGCAGCTGAGCTGAAATACTTTGCAGTGGTCCGGTGATATTACAGTACTGTTTATCGGTGAGAGCGTCATTTTACTGCACACTCCAGCCGAAAAAAAAATAACACGGCAGGCTGCAAACAGGCCTAGCTGCCTAATACTAAAATGGAAGCACTACAACTCCCATCAGCCACCCAGTAAAATGCACACGGTCAGATGTAGCCCAACAAGGAGCTTTTGGGGTTTTTTTTGCGCAGAGAATACAGGCTGTATAGTGTATATCACTTTCCCTCTAGAAGTGGCTGTGGCACTACTTTGTGCATCTAAGTTACTGCAGACACAGACCGGTATAAATAAGCATGGAATTATTTGCGTACACTTTCACGCTGAGAGCAGTATTTTAACGCACAATCCAGCCAGAAAAAAACAAAAACAAAAAACATTATGGAAGGCTGCAAACAGGCCTAGCTGCATAATACTAAAACGGAAGCACTACAACTCCCAGTAGCCACCCAGTAAAATCCACACGGTCAGATGTAGCCCTAAGAAGGACCGTTGGGGTTCTTGAAGACAGGATCCTACACTACCACTGTCCCTATCTCAGCAGCACTTTCCCTATACTCTGCATAATAGACTGCAGCCCGGGATTTTAAAAAAAAAAAAAAGTGCAAAACTGCTCCCAGCAGCCACAGCAGTAATGCACATAGTCAGATGTGGCCCCAAGAAGGACCGTTGGGGGTATTGAAGACAGGATCCTACACTAACACTCCCCTTATAGTAGCAGCAGCACTTTCCGTATACACTCCCAGTGTGTGTCTGAGGCGAGCGGCGGGCGGGGCCGCTTTAAATATTCTAACTAATAGAGATGAGCGACCGTACTCGTCCGAACTTGATACTCGTTCGAGCATTAGGGCACTCGAGATGCTCATCACTCGAGACAAGCACCACGCGGTACTCGAGTCAATTCCATTTCCTACCCAGAAATGTTAGCGCGATTTTCTGGCCAATAGACATGCGGGGAAGGCATTACAACTTCCTCCTGTGACGTTCCAGCCCTATCCCACCCCCCTGCAGTGAGTGGCTGGCCAGATCAAGTGACCCCCGAGTATTTAAAGTGGGGACGCTCGCGGCTCGCCAGAGTCACACACTGAGAGAGATCAGGCGCAGTGCTGCTGCTGCTATAGGGAAAGTGTTAGTGCAGGAACCTGTGTACAAGAACCCCAACGGTCCTTCTTAGGGCCGCATATGACTGTCTGCATTACTGTTGTGGCTGCTGGTAGCAGTTTTGCTTTTTTTTTTTGTATATCGGGCGTGCAGCCCCATTACAGCTATAGCGTTCTCAGGCTGCAGTCTGTACTACTTAGTATAGGGGCAGCGTTGCTGAGATAGGGAGAGTGGTAGTGTAGCATCCTGTGTACAAGAACCCCAACGGTCCTTCTTAGGGCCACATCTGACCATGTGCATTACTGTTGTGGCTGCTGGTAGCAGTTTTGCGGGTTTTTTTTTTTGTATATCGGGCGTGCAGCCCCATTACAGCTATAGCGTTCTCAGGCTGCAGTCTGTACTGCATAGTATAGGGACAGCGTTGCTGAAATATGGAGAGTGGTAGTGTATCATCCTGTGTACAAGAACCCCAACGGTCCTTCTTAGGGCTACCTGTGACCGTATGAATTTTACAGGTTGTCGGATGGGAGTTGTAGTCCATCACTATTGCACAGCTAGGCCTATTTGCAGGCTTCCGTATATATATATATTTTTCTGGCTGCAGTTGGCGTTAGAATACCGCTGTCAGCCTCCAACTGTACGCCAATAATTCCATTTTTTTTTACACCACTCTGTGTCTGCGGTCAACTTCACGCACAACGTACGGCGACAGCCCCCCTGATACAGGGGAAGTCATATACACGCTATATAACTGGTATTCTTTTTTTTTTTTTTTTTTTATAAATATATAAAAGCTCCTTCTTAGGGCTACCTGTGACCGTGTGCATTTTACAGGTTGTCTGATGGGAGTTGTAGTCCCACACTATTGCACTTGGGCCTGTTTGCGGCCTTCCTGACTATTGATTTCTGCCTGGAGTTTGCCTTACTATACCGCTCTCAGTGACAAAGTCTACGCACATAATTCCAAGATTATTTACACCGGGCTGTGTCTGCAGTGAATTAGAGACGCACAGCATACGGCCACAGCGACTGATAGAAGGGAAGTAATATACACACTATCCAGCCTGTATTCTTTGACCAAAAAAAACCCAAAAAGCTCCTGCTTAGGGCTACCGCTGAGCGTCTGCATTTTACTGGGTGCCTGGTGGGAGTTCTGGTGCATCACTATTGCATTGCTTCCATTTTTTTTCTGCCTGGAGTTAGCGTTACGATTCCGCTCTCTGCGTGAAACTGTACGCATATAATTCCATAATTATTTACAGCGGTCTGTGTCTGCTTTATTCATAATCCACCATGCTGAGGGGTAGGGGTGCACTAAGTGTTCCCATTGTGGTGTTCAACGTACATGGCCCCCCCAAAAATTACCCAGACTGACTAGGGCATGCAGTGCGGGCCGAAGCCTACCTGCATTTTATCTCACGGTACCTTAGCTATTCGGGGCACTGCAATGTTATGAATAATTCACAGAAAAAGCCAAAAATCCAATACCCCTTACTCTTCCAAGCGGACACGGTCGCCATAGGCAGTATCGCCACAAGGCAGGCACAATCGCCATCAGCAAAATCGCAGTAGGGCAGGCGCAATCGCCATATTCACTACAAATATGCCGGCAGCCAGACAATGCTGTGGAGGACAAACTTGCCATGGCAGGCTAATATGCTGTCACTCACTCAACCCACCCCGTCGGTGGGTTCCAGGGAGCCACCCATACTGTGGGTGCACACAGACTTCCCATAGCGGAGTTCTACGTACCTGTGACAATGTAAATTACACATACTGACTGGAGCATGCAGTGTGGGCCGAAGCCAACCTGCATTTCTTCTCACGTTACCTCAGCTTTAAGGGAGGCACTGCAATGGGATTAATTTATGTACCGCCGCTGGCTTCCAGGGAGCCACTCATGCTGCGGGTGCACACGGAATTCGCATTGCGGAGCTGTACCTGCCTGTGTCTATTTATATAAAAGAAAAACAGTCTGACTGGGGCATGCAGTGTGGGCCGAAGCCCACCTGTATTTTAGCTGACGTTAGCTCAGCTGTGCAGGGCACTGCAATGGGATTTATTTATGTACTGTCGCTGGCTTCAAGGGAGCCACCTGTGCCGTGGGTGCACACAGAATTCCCATGGCGGAGTTGTACCTGCCTGTGATTTTTCTAAAAAAAAAAAAAACAGTCTGACTGGGGCATGCAGTGTGGGCCAAAACCCACCTGTATTTTATCTGACGTTAGCCCTGCTATCCGGGGCACTGCAATGGGCTTTATTTATGTACCGTTGGTGGGTTCCAGGGAGCCACTCATGCTGTGGGTCCACTCCACACAGACTTCCCATAGGGGAGTTGTACCTGCCTGTGTCTATTTATTAAAAAAGAAAACAAAAACAGTCTGACTGGGGCATGCAGTGTGGGCCGAAGCCCACCTGCATTTTATCTGACGTTGGCTCAGCTATCCGGGGCGCTGCAATGGGATCTATTTATGTTCCGTTGGTGGCTTCCCAGAGCGGAATTGTACCTGTCTGTGACTATGAAACACACTTAGTTTCCATCGCCGTGTTTGACCTGTCTATCTCTAGTCTTGACATAACATGAAGTGATTCCATGCTATTGTTATCGCACCACACCGGTACTGATCTGATGACCTCGTTGCCAGGTGAAAAATTGGTAGATATGGAAGCTTGTGATGAGCAATTATCTATCAATAGCATGAAATCACTCCATGTTATGTCAAGACACTTCTCCAGTGAGAATCTCAATGAAATTCTACTTTATTATGATCATTGCCAACTCTTATACAGCAAGAAGAGGGCACATCCAAATGTTGCTTGGCACAAAGATTTGTTTTACGTAGCTTACTGTTACAAAGGTGAAAATACTTATTGATCATAAGACTTATTGACATCTACCAAATATTCTCAAAGCTCTTAAGGCCCGTCTTAGACATAGAAATTACCTAAGTCAGGATATTGCTGTTGCATTAGACAACATTTCTGCAATAGTTGTGTGTCTTCTCTGTTAACATAGCTTAGCCTTATTTAATTTGTCTGTTGACTTCTTATCTTAAAATCCTAGTTCCCGGCACTACAAAGCATAGGTTTCAGTCTTCTCATCACGGGCTTCCGTATCTACCAATTTGGCACCTGGCAACGAGGTCATCAGATCGGTAGCGGTGTGGTCTGATAACACAGAGGATGGGTGCTGCTCTGGTGAAGTCCTGAAGGCGAGCATGTGAGGTTCGTATTAGAGGGATGTTTAGTCTGAGTGTGTTAACGGATGGGAGTGAGAGGGCTGTGTGGTGTACGGAAAGGAGGGAGGTGATGCATGGTGGTGCGGCACCATGCACAGCTTTGTGGGTGCGGTTGAGGAGTTTAAATTTAGTTCTGCAGCGGATGGGCAGCCAATGCAGCGACTGGCATAGTGCAGAGGTGCCTGAATAATGGCTGGATAGAAAAATTAACCTAGCTGCCATGGGTAGTATGGATTGGAGCGAGTCTGGTGCGGGGGAAGCTGATGAGAAGCAAGTTGCAGCAGCCGAGTCAGGAGTGGTTGAGTGCAACCACCAGTGTTTTTAGCATGTCCGTGGTGAGGAACGGACATAATTTGGCAATATGTCTGAGGTGTAGGTTGAATATTTGGGAAAAAGATTGGATGCGCGGGTGTCTATCAGACCCAAACCAAACCGGCTGTTTACCACTCAGGGTATTTAAAGCAAACTCGGATGCTAGTTCTTCTGTGAAAGTCTCATGAAATCAGTTACAGTTCCTTTCATCGCTCCAAAGACAACATGAAACATGAAGAAATTTTAATGGGCAAAGCAGGACAATTCATTCTGTGTATGTGTCAGATAGCTGAACACCACGCTGGGAAACCTTTGTATACCAAGAGTATAGACAATCCCCTGAAGCATTTCTGTACCTGGAGTACAGGCGAACACCTGAAAAAAATGTCTTTACCAAAAGTATAGGCGAACCCCTGAAAAATTGGTGTACCAAGAGTGCCGGTGTACCCCTGAAAAAATGGGTTTACCGAGAGTGAGGGTGAAACCCAGAAACTTTTTTTTTTTTAAAGATAGAGCTCGTAGTTGCTTAATTTGTAACAGAGCCTGGATGCAGCCCTCCAAAAAATTTACTTTTAACAGAGCCTTTTGGCCCTCTGAAAACTTGACTGTTCAGCGTGAGGAAAGAGGAGGGGGGAGGAAGATCAGAGAGGCATAGACCAAGCTACTTTCCCCCTTTTTGGGGGTGATAGAGGGTGCATGGTCCCCGAGTTCAGCGTAAGTTTGTGCCACGTGTCCAGTTTTAATCCAAGTAGTTTTTTTTATTGAGTTTACATATGATAGGATGTTACATTCACATCATCACAGTAAATAGACTGATATATAAGAATATCACAAATAACAGGATTAGAAGATTACTGCTTACTTAACAGTCATTAATCATTGAAGGTGATTTTGATTGTCGCTGATAAAAAGCGATGAACAGAAATATATTTGGTATACATAAAGAAAACAAATATTTTTCAATAACCAAACTAAACTTCAGTGTGGTCTGCGATTATATCTCAGGAACTATGCACGACGCGTCTATATTAAAGAGTCCGAACAGGCTTATCGTAGGATATGATTTAGCCAGGGGTTCCACATGCGAGAGAAGTTAGGCATGGTGTCAGTTGATAATGCTAAAAAATTTTCGTAGGAGCAACAGTCAGACATAACATCAGAGACCTCGGATAGTGTTGGGAGGACTGCGGATCTCCACTTCCTGAAAACAACTAACTTGGCAACCATCATTAAGTGGCATATCAGTTTTCGCCTTGGAAATGGGATGTTGTTGCATTTTAGCAGCAGTAGGGCTAGTTCTGGTGTCTTAGAAATAGAGCAGTTAGAGATTTCTCGAGAAATAAGAAATATTTCTCTCCAAAACGATTGTATGGATGGACAGGACCAGAGTAAGTGTATGAGCGAGCCTTCTTGACCGTAGCCTCTCCAGCAATGTGGGTCCGTACCGGGAAAACATCTAGCCAATTTAGCAGGAGTGTAGTACCATCTAGTTAAGGTTTTATATTGTATCTGGAGGAGATTGGCCGACAAGGTAGATTTATTTGCCCACTCAAAGGCTAATAGCCATTGATCTACAGAGAAGGATCTCCCCAAATCCGTTTCCCAATTTAGCAAATTAATTTTCTTCCTTGTGCCCATATCTCCTGAAAGAATGTTGTAAAATTTTCTTGTTAAGGAGGTATTTGATGAATTTGCTTTGGAAAAGAAGCTGAGTAATTTATTAGGTAAATAGTACTTTTCCAAATGGGTCTTTGATAGAAAGGAGCATAGTTGGCAGTAAGAGTGGAACTCTTTATCAGAGATTCCATGTTTGATTTTTAAGGATTGAAAAGAAGCAATCCTTCCCTCCAGAAAAAGGTCCGCTATTTGGGTTATTCCTGCCTTGGTCCAATTCAGTATTGATAAGTTTGGAATGAAATAAGTGAGGATTTCTAGGGGGAGTTTAATCTCTCTTTTATTTGTATCTTCTTTTAATTTGAGCTTGCATATATTCCAGGCTTGTAAGGTTGCTAACATGGGCGGAGAGAAACCTTAAAGCTCCAAATCTAAGGTGGGGTGTAGAGGGGGTCCGGCTACTGTCGTAGCTAAGAGTAGGGACTATAATTCTCTATTTTTGTTGAAGTGTTTTTCTATATGTTGCCATGGAGGGGGCTGGTCTGTACCTACCCAAGGGGCAGGCAAATTTAGATTGATAGCTTGGCAATATGCCCACAAGTCCGGAACCCCCAAACCTCCTTGTCTACGGTTAAGAAACAATATTTTGGATGCAACTCTGGGTCTTTTATTGTTCCAGATGAAGGACGATAGTTGTCTCTGAAAAGCTACTATTTTGCTATAGGGGATTGGGAGAGCCATGGTGCGAAACAGGTATAAAAGTTTAGGTAGGACTAACATTTTGTACAACATAATTCTACCTATCCAGGATTGTTCATGTCTCCCCAGATAGATCAATTCCTCCTGAATTGAAGTGAAAAGAGGGTCTAGATTAAGCGCCAGCATTTCCGACAATGGAAGAGATAGGTTTATTCCCAAATATGGGATCGCTGTTTTCCATGAAAATTTAAACTCGGTTTGAATGGCCTCCTTTAGGGAGGAAGGAACGTTTATGCCTAGGATTAGGGACTTATTTATATTTAATTTGTAGTAAGATGCATTACTGAATTCTCCGATAATGTCCTGCAATGCCCTAACCGACGTTAGTGGGTTTGATAACGTTAGTAGGACATCATCGGCATAGAGTCCAATCTTGTGTGGTCTACCATTCATTGGGTAGCCGATGATATGGGGGGAACATCTAATCAGTTCGGCCAAGGGTTCCATAACCATTATAAAAAGCAGGGGGGAGAGGGGGCAGCCCTGTCTAGAGCCGTTGGTGATTTGAAAAGGAACAGATAGGGCTCCATCAATCAAGAAATTTGCCGACGGGCAAGAGTAAAGTGCCTTAATTGCTTTAAGTAAGTTATTACAGATGCCAAACTTTTCCAGGACCGCAAATGCGAAGTCCCAATGTAGTCTGTCGAACGCCTTCTCTGCATCCAGGGCAAGGAGTAGAGAAGGTGCTCGACTAGACCCCATGCGTGACAACAGGTTGACAACCCTTCTTGTTCCATCCGATGTCTGCCTACCTTTGGTGAAGCCCACCTGATCGCCATGAATTATATCTGGGAGTATTTGAAGAAGTCTTGCCGCTAAAATTTTGGAAAAAAGTTCTGCATCCGAACTAAGTAAGGACATAGGCCTAAAATTTGCTGGGTTATCTGGTGTTTTTCCTGGTTTGGGGATTGCAACAATAGTGGCCCGGTGCATCTCTGTTGGCATGGTGCTCTTTGTAATGGCTTCATTAAAGATATCAACTAAGTAGGGGGAGAGGGTCTGCGAATGGATCTTATAATATTTGTTTGTGAAACCGCCTGGGCCTGGTGATTTAAAGTTTTTTAATAGTTTGATAGTTGATAAAACTTCTGTTTTAGTGATAGGGGCGTCCAGATCGTATTTAGATGGGTCTATTTTGGGAAGGGTCACTTTTTGTAGGAAGTGGTTGATTAATTCTAAGGTCGGTTGGGGAGTGGCGGGGTCATTTTTTAAATTGTATAGATTGGCGTAAAACGAGCTGAATTCGTTAGCAATATCTTGGGGATGGGTGAGCCTTACATTTGGGTTGCTAAGTTTGAGTAAAAATGGAACCCTTGCCTTTATAGGTTTTGGTTTGACTTTGTTTGACATAAGTTTGGAGGGCTTATTATATGAAGAATAATAATTAGCTGTCATGTAATTGGTGTTTTTATTATGTTCTTCTATAAGTAGTGATCTCAATTTTCTCCTAAGAGTTGCTAATTCGATATGATCAGACGTCTGGGAGGTTTTTTGGATTTTGGTTTCTATGGTTTGGATTTGGCTTAACAATTCGTCCATCAGTTTTTTCTTATTTATTTTATGTTGGGCGCTTATTTTGATCAGTACCCCTCTAATGACCGCTTTGTGGGCGTTCCATAGAGTGAAAGGACTGATTTCCGGGTCTGCATTTATCTCAAAATATTCCTTCAAGGCTTCAGCGATTAAAATTTTATTTTTGGGGATGTTCATTAACGGAACATTGTAGCGCCAAATCTTGGTGTTTGTTCTAGCGGGTCCAAGGTCTAATTTAAGGAATATTGGGGAATGGTCAGACCAAGTTGCTATACCAACTTCAGATGTCTTGACTAGTGGTAGTGTCCATCTATCTGTTATGAACAGGTCTATGCGTGAAAAAGTTTTGTGGTGTGGGGAGAAATACGTGAATTCTTTAGAAGAGGAATTCAAACATCTAAATAGGTCGTATAAAGCTTCTTTATGAAGCCAAGGGGAGAGTGTAGGCGAGGATCTATGGATATTTGTTGAGTCAAGATTTCTATCTGGCGTAATGTTAAAGTCTCCACCTATTATTAATTTACCTATCTGTAGTTTTTTAACTTTTTTTATGGTTTTATTTAGAAAGGAAATTTGAGATGTATTTGGAGCATAAATGTTAGCAAACGTTATAGGAGTTTGATCAATAGTGCCGGATAGAATAAGGTACCTTCCCTTAGGGTCTATTAGGCTGTCTTTAAGTGTAAAGTTGACTTGGGCTTTAAAAGCAATTAATACGCCTGCTTTCTTTTTAGGGGCGCAGGCCATATAAATTTGGGGGAAATTTTTATTGGAAAATTTTGGGCATGCTAAAGAGGAAAAATGTGTTTCCTGTAGAAAAATCACATCAGCCCCCGTTTGCCTGGCATCCTTCCACACCATGGCTCTCTTAAAGGGTGAATTTAGACCTCTCGCGTTTTGAGATGTAAGCTTAAGTGACATGGTTTTCAATCATGTGGATATTAAAGTTCCGAGAGTGAGACAAGACCACACAAACAACAGATAAACAATTATAGGTACATACGAATGAGAGTGCATCAGGTTCGACATTTGTAGGGGATGTCATGCAGATTTCTTGATGCCTAAGAAGAAAACTGGAGAGAACAAAACAAGTGTAACAAACATCAAGAAAGGCAGGGTTTGTTGCCTGCATACTGGTGGGGGAGAGCAAAAGTTCGCCTGAGGTTGGTCAACCTTCCCTCAAGGTTGGCATGAGCAATCTCACCCAGGAAACAAGAAGCAAAAAAGCTTAAATTTGGAGAGTCCCATTCTGGGTTTGGGAGTCTCTGAATTTAGATTCAAGTATGGGTCGTACGGGACCACGATTTGGATAATTTGTTGGGTCTTGTTGTAGAGGTGTCCCGGCTAAACTCCGGGAGATAAATATTCCACGTCGCGAGAGTCTTACTTCCCTCTTGGGGAGTTGCGATAATATGGAGGGTGCCGTCTTTGTTGATCAGCAGTTTCGTTGGGAAACCCCATTTGTATAGGATTTTGTTTGCGCGTAGTGCCGCCGTCACAGGAGCAAAGGCTTTTCTTGCTTGGATGGTTGCTTGGGAGAGGTCAGAGAATATTTGAATTTTAGAGAAAGGATCAGGCAAAGAGTCCATTTTTCGTGCTGCCTGCATCATGGCGTCTTTTACATGGAAAAAATGGATTCTCACAATCACATCCCTTGGAGTGTCTGGTGGGAGGAAATTTGGTTTGGGGAGTCTGTGAGCTCTATCTATAATTCGTTCAGACTCTGGAGTCCCTGGCAGAATGGCGGTGATAAGTTTTGCGAGGAAGGTTTTTAAGTTTGATTGATTTACGTTTTCTGGTATTCCTCTGAGTTTTAAGTTGTTTCGCCTACTCCTATCTTCTAGGTCCGCAAGTTTATTTTTAATAGCCGAAACCTCCTCCTCTAGTGAATAGTGTGAGTCAATTAGATTGTTATGTGAGGAGGTCAGCTCCTCCATCTTGTGCTCCACATGGTCTGTGCGGTCACCTAGTTCTTGTATGGATGAATTAACGGAAGTAGAAAGTATCTTAAAGTCCTTCTGCATAGACTTTCTCAAGGCCATCACTATGTTTTTTATAAACGATTCAGAGGCCGGTTGGTCTGTGGAGGGTAGGTTTATAAACGGATTTTCTGCCGCAAGTGAGCTGGTATCAGAAAGGGAGGGGGAGTCTACTCTTGGCCGTTGCTTTTCAGGGCTAGAGGTGGGGGAAAAAGCACTTCCCCGCTGATTTACTGTTGCAGGCGCCATCTTATCTATGTCTCTGGTGAGATTGTGTGTGATAGATTTTTCACTCACCCTCCTCTGGCGTTGTGACAGCGGCTCTTGTTGTTGCCTGGATGGGGAGGAATCACTGCTCTTCTCCCCTGCATCTACGATCGCTGCACAAGCTCCCTCTGACTCAGCAGAGGATTGCAGCGCTTCTCCGTCTATGGAACGTTCGGGGAGCGCGGGCGGGCCGTCCGCAGCTGCAGACTCTCCCCGGCCGGCACCCCGGGCAGAGAAGAAGTCGGAGACTTTCTGCGGGGGCGGCTTGGAAATCCTGCGCTTTGACATCGCTGTGTTCTCTCCGGTAGGTAGCTCGTCTTTAGGGTGAAGAAAGCTCTTTTAGCAGCTTAATAGTCGCTCGGAAGGGAACCAGCCAGCGGAGCCTAGCAAAATGCGCCCAGCTCGGTCGGCAGTCAGCCCCCCCCCCCCCCCCCCACACACACACGTGTCCAGTTTTGACACCAAATAGTTGTGTAGAGTTGCTACATGGCCCACTGAAGCACGTCCTCTACCACTAGCGTTGTCAGATGGGAAATTTAGCATCAGCTTTTCCACCAGGTCCTTGTGGTATTGCATCACTCTCGTACTCCTTCCCTCTTCGGGAATGAGAGTGGAAAGCTTCTCATTATACCGTGGGTCGAGAAGGGTGAACGGCCAGTGATCCTGGTTGGCCATAATACATCTAACGTGAGGGTCACGGGAAAGGCAGCTTAACATGAAGTCAGCCATGTATGCCAGAGTCCCAGTACGCAACACATCACTGTCTTCACTAGGAGTATGACTTTCATGATCCTCCTCCTTTGCTTCAGCCCATACCCGCTGAGCAGATGTGAGGGAAGTAGCATGGGTACCCTATGCAGTGTGGGCGGCAGTCTCTTCCCCCTCCTTCTCCTCCTCCTCCACCCCCTCCTCCTCCAATACGCATTGAGAAACAGGCATGAGGGTGGTCTGGCTATCAAGCGACATACTGCCATCCCCCATCTCCTGTCATAACCGCAAAGCATCGGCCTTTATGCTTAGCAGCAAACTTCTCAGCAGGCAAAATAGCGGGATGGTTACACTGATAATGGCCGCACCACCGCTCACCATTTGTGTAGACTCCTCAAAGTTTTCTAGGACCTGACAGATGTCTGCCATCCATGCCCATTCCTCTGCGAAGAACTGTGGAGGCTGACTACCACTGCGCCGGCCATGTTGCAGCTGGTATTCTACAATGGTTCTATGCTACTCGTACAGCCTGGCCAACGTGTGCAACATAGAGTTGCAGCATGTGGGCATGCCGCACAGCAGTCGGTGCTCTGGCAGCTGGAACTGATGCTGCAGTGTCTTGACGGTGGCAGCATCTGTGGTGGACTTCCTTAAATGGGAGCACACGCGGCACACCTTGCTGAACAGGTCAGACAAATGGGGGTAGTTTTTCAGAAAGCGCTGAACCACCAGATTAAGCATGTGGGCCAGACATGGCATTGGCATGGCTGCCAAGCTACAGAGCCGCCACCAGGTTACGCCCATTATCACACACGGCCATGCCTGGTTGGAGGTTCCGAGCTAAAGCCACTGATCTGTCTGCTCTGTCAAACCCTGCAACAGCTCTTGGGTGGTGTGCCTCTTGTATTCCAAGCCAGAGAAACCTTCACGGACGTAGGACCCGGAATCCTCGGTGTGGGTAGCACGTGAGCAGACCCAAGGTCAGACTCGGTCTCTGCCTCCACGAAGTTCACCCAATGTGCAGTCAGGGGGATGTGGTGTCCCTGCCCTACAGCACTTGTCCAAGTGTAGGTGGTTAAGTTGACCTTTTCAGTTACCACGTTTGTGAGGGCACGGTTTATGTTGAGTGAGACGTGCTGGTGTAGGGCGGGCACGCACACCGGGAAAAATAGTGGCCACTGGGGACCGAGTACTGAGGTAACGCCGCCGCCATCATGTTGCAGAAAGCCTCAGTTTTTACTAGCCTGCATGGCAGCATCTCCAGGCTAAGTAGCTGTGCGGTATGCACGTTTAAAGATTGTGCATGTGGGTGTGTGGCAACTAGAGATGAGCGAGCGTACTCGTCCGAGCTTGATGCTCGTTCGAGTATTAGGGTGTTCGAGATGCTCGTTACTAGAGACGAGCACCACGCGATGTTCGAGTTACTTTCACTTTCATCTCTGAGACATTAGCGCGCTTTTCTGGCCAATAGAAAGACAGGGAAGGCATTGCAACTTCCTCCTGTGATGTTCCAGCCCTATACCACCCCCCTGCAGTGAGTGGCTGGGGAGATCAGGTGTCACCCGAGTATTTAAATCTGCCCCGCCCGCGGCTCGCCACAGATGCATTCTGACAGAGATCAGGGAAAGTGCTGCTGATGCTGCTGCTTCTATAGGGAGAGCATTAGGAGTTATTTTAGGCTTGAAGAATCCCAACGGTCCTTCTTAGGGCCACATCTGACCGTGTGCAGTAGTGTTGAGGCTGCTTTTAGCAGTGTTGCACTTTTTTTTTTATTTTTTTTTTGTATATCGGGCGTGCAGAGCATTGCGCCCTCAGTCTGCAGTCATTGTACATAGTATAGGGCCAGTACTGGTGAGGCAGGGACAGTGGGAAAGGTGAAAGAGATATACTGTCTATATAGGCAGTGGGCTTTTTCAAACAAATTTGCGAAAAATACTATATTTGGGCTGCCTGTGACCGTCTTCAGTGTACTGAGTGTCTGCTGGGGGTAGTAGTCCTAATTAATACGCAGCTAAGTGTTACAGCAGGCTTGCGCAAAAGTGTTTCCTGGCTCTGCGTTGCCCGTTACATCACCGCTGTCATCCCGTCCAGAGGGAAACAGTATACATATAAACGCTGCCTACAGTATCTGTCTGCTGTCTCAGCTCAGCCTTTCAAAAACTAGAAGCAAAATACTTAAGGCCCACTAGTGGCGTTTGGCCACTTGACTGCTTCAGCGCTGTGAATTTCACTAGCTGAGTCATACGCACCTACGTCTCACTACAGGCGTGCGCTAAATTGTTTCCTGGCTCTGCGTTGCCCGTTACATCACCGCCGTCATCCCGTCCAGAGGGAAACAGTATACATATATACACTGCCTACAGTATCTGTCTGCTGTCTCAGCTCAGCCTTTCAAAAAATAGAAGCAAAATACTTAAGGCCTACTAGTGGCCTTTGGACACTTGACTGCTTCTGCGCTGTGAATTCCAATAGCTCAGTCATGCGCACCTACGTCTCACTACAGGCTTGCGCAAAATTCGTTCCTGGCTCTGCTGTGCGTTCCGTAAGCGAAGTCAGCCTCTAACCACAGGCCAATAAGCGGCACATTTAATTACAGCGGTCTGTTTCTGCACTACTGGTAATACACCATGCTGAGGGGTAGGGGTAGGCCTAGAGGACGTGGACGCGGGCGAGGACGCGGAGGCACAAGTCAGGGTGTGGGCACAGGCCGAGCTCCTGATCCAGGTGTATCGCAGTCGACTGCTGCGGGTTTAGGAGAGAGGCACGTTTCTGGCGTCCCCAGATTCATCTCACAATTAATGGGTCCACGCCGTAGACCTTTATTAGAAAATGAGCAGTGTGAGCAGGTCCTGTCGTGGATGGCAGAAAGTGCATCCATCAATCTATCGACCACCCAGAGTTCTACGCCGTCCACTGCTGCAACTCTGAATCCTCTGACTGCTGCTCCTCCTTCCTCCCAGCCTCCTCACTCCATTACAATGACACATTCTGAGGAGCAGGCAGACTCCCAGGGACTGTTCACGGGCCCTTGCTCAGAATGGGCAGCAATGGTTCTTATCCCACCGGAGGAGTTTGTCGTGACCGATGCCCAACCTTTGGAAAGTTCCCGGGGTCCGGGGGATGAGGCTGGGGACTTCCGGCAACTGTCTCAAGAGCTTTCAGTGGGTGAGGAGGACGACGACGATGAGACACAGTTGTCTATCACTCAGGTAGTAGTAATTGCAGTAAGTCCGAGGGAGGAGCGTATAGAGGATTCGGAGGAAGAGCAGCAGGGCGATGAGGTGACTGACCCCACCTGGTTTGCTAAGCCTACTGAGGACAGGTCTTCAGAAGGGGAGGCAAGTGCAGCAGCAGGGCAGGTTGGAAGAGGCAGTGCGGTGGCCAGGGGTAGAGGCAGGGCCAGACCGAATAATCCACCAACTGTTTCACAAAGCGCCACCTCGCGCCATGCCATCCTGCAGAGGCCGAGGTGCTCAAAGGTCTGGCAGTTTTTCACTGAGAGTGCAGACGACCGACGAACAGTGGTGTGCAACCTTTGTCGTGCCAAGATTAGCAGGGGAGCCACCACCACCAGCCTCACCACCACCAGCATGCGCAGGCATATGATGGCCAAGCACCCCACAAGGTGGGACGAAGGCCGTTCACCGCCTCCGGTTTGCACCACTGCCTCTCCCCCTGTGCCCCAACCTGCCACTGAGATCCAACCCCCCCTCTCAGGACACAGGCACGACCGTCTCCCGGCCTGCACCCACACCCTCACCCCCGCTGCCCTCGGCCCCATCCACCAATGTCTCTCAGCGCACCGTCCAGCCGTCGCTAGCGCAAGTGTTTGAGCACAAGCGCAAGTACGCTGCCACGCACCCGCACGCTCAAGCGTTAAACGTGCACATAGCCAAATTGATCAGCCTGGAGATGCTGCCGTATAGGCTAGTGGAAACGGAGGCTTTCAAAAACATGATGGCGGCGGCGGCCCCGTGCTATTCGGCTCCCAGTCGCCACGACTTTTCCCGATGTGCCGTCCCAGCCCTGCACGACCACGTCTCCCGCAACATTGTACGCACCCTCACCAACGCGGTTACTGCCACGGTCCACTTAACAACGGACACGTGGACAAGCACAGGCGGGCAGGGCCACTATATCTCCCTGACGGCCCACGGTATAAGGAGAACATTTCCACTCTCATACCCGAAGGGGAAAGGGGTTCGAGAGTGATGCTATACCACAGGACCCTGGCGGACAAACTGATGGTAAAATTCCCATCCAACAGCGCTAGTGGCAGAAGGCGCAGTTCCGAGGGCCAGGTAGCAGGGGAGGCGCAGCATGTACAGCACAGGCAGGGGAACACTCTCCAAGGCCTTTGACAGCTTTATGGCTCCCCAGCAAGGCTTAGTCGGCGGGAGCACTGTAAAAGGATGGTGAGGGAGTACATAGCCGATCGCACGGCCGTCCTCCGTGACGCCTCTGCCCCCTACAACTACTGGGTGTCGAAGCTGGACACGTCGCCTGAACTCGCGCTGTATGCCCTGGAGGTGCTTGCTTGTCCTGCGGCTAGCGTCTTGTCAGAGAGGGTGTTTAGTGCGGCTGGGGGAATCATCACGGATAAGCGTACCCGCCTGTCAACCGACAGTGCCGACAGGCTTACAATCATAAAGATGAACAAAGCCTGGATTTCCCCAGACTTTTCTTCTCCACCAGCGGACAGCAGCTATACCTAAACAATACGTAGGCTGCACCCGCGGATGGAAGCATCGTTCTCTATAACCATAAAGAACGGGGACCTTTTAGCTTCATCAATCTGTGTATTATATTCATCCTCCTCCTCCTGCTCCTCCTCCTGAAACCTCACGTAATCACGCCGAACGGGCAATTTTTCTTAGGCCCACAAGGCTCAGTCATATAACTTTTGTAAACCATGTTTATACGTTTCAATTCTCAATTCAATAAAGCATTGAAACTTGCACCTGAACCAATTTTTATTTTAACTGGGCCGCCTACAGGCCTAGTTACAAATTAAGCCACATTAACCAAAGCGATTAATGGGTTTCACCTGCCCTCTTGGTTGGGGCAGGAAGAGTTCTTGGGTGTATGCCTGTTCAACGCAAATTCCCCTTTTCCTGGAGTGACCAGGCTGGGAGGAAGGAAGAGCAGTCTGAGGACACAGAGGTGCAGTCCCTTGGGTGGCGTGAGTGGGCTGTGTGGAAGACTGGGTACTGGATAAAGTACTGGAGGTGTTATCCGCTATCCACGTCAGCACCTGATCGCACTGCTGTGCTTTTAATAATGGTCTACCATGCGGACCTGCAAAATATGACATGAAGCTGGGAAGTGGAGATAAGCAGCACTCTACCAATCCCTCAGCAGCAGGCACTGTTTCACCCTGCCCAGGACCTCGGCCTGTGCCCACACCCTCATTCTAACGCCCGCGTCCACGACCTCGTCCTCGACCCTTACCCCTAGTCCTCGTCGTGTAGCGTAAATGACAGAGCAGGGCCAGAAAAAAAAAAATCAATGTATACCTCTGATACCTAGGGCTAATTCACCACCCACAGAGACTGGTAGATTTAAGAGACTCTGAGCAAGGCCAGAAAAAAATTTAACCAGTGTAAAGTGCTGAGACCTAGGCCTCATTAACGGCACACAGAGACTGATGGATATCAGAGGCTTTGTGCAGTGCCAGAAAAAAAATTGAACCTGTGTAAAGTGCTGACATCTAGGCCTAATTCACCGCCCACAGAGACTGGCAAATATGAGAGGCTCAATGCAGTGCTAGAAAAAAAAATTAAGAAGTGTAAAGCACTGAAAACTATTCCTAATACACCACACACAGAGACTTGTAGATTTAAGAGGCTTTGAGCAGGGCCAGAAAAAAAAAAAATACTGTATAGCGCTGAGAAGCAGGGCTAATTCACCGTCCACAGAGACTTGTAGACTTGAGAGGCTTTGAGCAAGGCCAGAAAAAATTGAACCAGTGTAAAGCACTGATACCTAGTAGTAATTTACCGTACACAGAGACTTGAAGATTTGAGAGACTCTGTTCAGGGCCAGAAAATCAGTTACGGTTCATTGCATCACACCAAAGACTGGATGAACCACAAATAAATTCCATAGGCCAAACTTGGCACAGTTGCCATCACCCAGGACCTTAGCCTCTCCACCCACCCTCAACAAACGTGGGCATAAAGTGGACTTGAATGCTAGTACTTCTGTGAAAGTCTCAATAAATCAGTTACGGTTCCTTTCATCGCTCCAAAGACAACATGAAACATGAAGAAATTTTAATGAGCAAAGCAGGACAATTCAATCTGTGTATGTGTCAGATAGCTGAACACCACGCTGGGAAAATGTTGTGTAACAAGAGTTTAGACGAACCACTGGAAAATTGGTGGACCAAGAGTAGAGGTGGACACCTGGAAACATTTGTTTAGCAAGAGTATAGGCGACGCCCAAAAAAGTAAAATAGTTTGCTAAGAGTAAAAGCGAAGGCCTGAAAAAATTATGTACCAAGTATCAGGGTAAAATTTCTAAGTACAGCACCAATCGGGCCCACCCCACTTTCCCCGTTGCCGGCGGTAAGAAGAGACACCACACAGGGATCTGGTATCATTCCTCACACGGGACATGGCTGCGCTGTGCCGACGTGCTTTATTACAGATTACATGAGATCTTATACCCTTTGTCCCCTCACCAACAAGGGGTGATGGGCTTATAACCATATATGGGCAGTCCGGATTTTCGGCCTGAGACAGTGAAAATTATGTACATGGTTGAACATCTTGATACGGCACTTCTGGGGAAACGGCCAAGTACATGCGGCCTTCATGTCTGGTTCTTCTTTGCTGTGTTTAAGATACATTTTGTTCAAGATACGTTTTTGTCTTCGCCTGGCAAGGCCTCTTGGAATATCTGATGTAAGGCGACATATAAGTTTTTTTCATTTGGAATTGAATAGAACTTGCATACAGGTATAAAGCATAAAAAAAACATATGGCTATATATATATATATATATATATATATATATATATATATATATATATATATATATATATATATATATATATATATATATATATATATGTATATATATCCTCACACAAGAGTACAGGTGTACCCCTGAAAAATGTGTTTACCCAGAGTGCAAGTGAAATCCAGGAACATTTTTTTTAAGATAGAGCTTGTTGTTGCGTAATTTGCTAACAGAGCCTGGAGGCAGCCCTCCAAAACAAACAAAAAAAGATAGTTTTTACGAAGCCTTTTGGCCCGCAGAAGAATTGGCTGCTCAGCGTGATGTCATGCTGGCTTAGGAGAAGGTGGAAGAGGAGGAAGATCAGAGAAGCATAAACCAAGCTACTTCCCTCTATTTTTTGGGGTGATATAGGATGCATGGGTCTTGAGTTCCAGCTTAAATAATCTTTATGCTCCGCTGCTCTCCATTGGTGGAGAAGAGAAGTCAGGGGAAATCCAGCCTTTTTGTTCATCTTAATGAGTGTAAGCCTGTTGGCGCTCTCAGTCGACAGGTGGGTATGCTTCTCCGTGATTATCCCTCCAACAACACTAAACACCCTCTCTGATAATATGCTAGCGGCAGGGCAGGCCAGCACCTCCAAGGCATACAGCGCCAGTTTGTGCCACGTGTCTATTGAACCAGTGTAAAGTGCTGACATCTAGGCCTAATTCACCGCCCACAGAGACTGGTAGATATGAGAGGCTCAATGCAGTGCTAGAAAAAAATTAAAGCAGTGTAAAGCACTGAAATCTATTCCTAATCCACCACCCACAGAGACTTGTAAATTTGAGAGGCCTTGAGCTGGGCCAGAAAAAAAATAACCCACTGTATAGCGTGATAACTAGGGCTAATTCAAAGCACACAGAGACTAATAGATACAGTATGCTCCAATACATCAACAACACTTAGTCCCCCCCCCCCCAAAAAAAAAACAACAAAAAACAAAAAAAAAAAACTAAATATAAACCCCTAGTAGTACACAGCATAAAACCTCTAACAGTGGGCAGAATACAGCTGGGATGCACGTACACACACACACACACACACACACACACAACAATTTTTACTTTGGTCAAACCCTTATTAGCAAGGCACATCTTAGCTAAGCACAACACTACCTGCAACCAAGGACAATCACTGCCTGCAGGTGACACTGCTGCCTCTTCTCCTGGGTTACATGCTGCCCAACCCAACACACACTGCACTCCTGCGTCCACAGCGCACACAAAAGTTTCCCTGTGCAGCCTTCAGCTGCCCTCATGCCACACGCTTGCTTCATAGCTACACCACCGTCATGTCTATTTATAAGTGCATCTGAGATGAGAAGGAACTGGGGGCACAAACTGCAGAGGGTTGGCAGGGTCAGGCAGCAACCCTTTTTGAAGGGAGGGGGGGGGTGCATTGTTGAGAATTGATGATAAATTGACGTACGATCATCATTCCAATTTCGTGCCACCTCTATCGCAAAATTGTCAGGAGCTGCAAACGTGGGCATAAAGGGGACTCAGGTGCCAGCCCAGCACTTCTACACATTTCCACAATGCAGCAATACCCTGTGTGGGAAGTATGTGAGCAGGCCCTGGGTCAGGCTTGGTCCCAGACTCCATTTTGTGTGACCCAAGGTACCGCCAATGACATAGCAGTGGGGACTCCATGTGTCCACACACTACTCATTGTGTTTGGGTGTCGGGTACCTCATCGACAACGGAAGGGGAAAGCCATCTGCACTCTGCACCCTACCCAAGTCAGTCAGTGTCTTTGTGCCAGACAGGTAAATCACCGCTATGGGAAGTCTGTGTGCACCCAAAGCATAGGTGAGTCCAAAGAATCCCAAGACATGAACCATGAAGAAATCAGAGTGCCCAAACATGGCAGACTTTCACTGCACCGAGGACATAGGCCTCTGCACAAACCCTCATCAATCGTGGGCATAGAGCAGACTCTGATGCTAGTACAGCAGTGAACGTCTCATTTAATTTGTTGCGGTTGCTTTCACCGTTCCAAAGACTGGATTAACCAGGGCCAAGTTCCACGGGCCCAACCTGGCACAGTTGCATTTCCATCATGACATAGGCCTCTGCACAAACCCTCAGCAATGGCGGGCATACAGCGGACTTCAATGCTAGTGCAGCTGTGAACGTCTTATTTGTGCAGTATCGCTCCTCTTGTTTGGCCCAAACCAGTGCCGCGGATAACTGTGGTAACGCAAGAGAAAATACATGTTGGCCTCAGCCCACAATTCATGCACTAGTCAGTCAGAGTTTTGGGGCCAGATAGGTAAAACACTGTGATGAGAAGACTTTGTGCACCAATAGTATAGACAGATCCTTGTAACATTCCAGTAGCAAAGTTATAGGCAGACCCCTGTAACATTCCAGTAGCAAAGGTATAGGCAGACCCCTGTAACATTTCTGTAGCAGCAGTATAGGCAGACCCCTGTAACATTTCTGTAGCAGAAGTATAGGCGGACCCCTGAAACATTTCTGTAGCAGCAGTATAGGCAGACCACAGTACCATTTCTGTAGCAGAAGTATAGGCAGACCTCAGTAACATTTCTGTAGCAGAAGTATAGGCGGACCCCTGAAACATTTCTGTAGTAACAGTATAGGCAGACCACAGTACCATTTCTGCAGTAATAGTATAGGCAGACCACAGTACCATTTCTGTAGTAATAGTATAGGCAGACCTCAGTAACATTTCTGTAGTAGATATATAGGCGGACCCCTGAAACATTGGTGTACCATTAGTGTTGGCGAAGTCCGGAAAAAAAAAAAGGTAGATAACAGTATAGGCGAAGGCTAGAAAAAATAGTGTAACACGAGTACAAGTGAAACTCTGAAAATGTATCAACCGAGAGGGCAGGTGAAACCCAGAAATATATATATTTTTTTTCCATTTGTTCTTTATTGCATTTTTGAAAAAAACACTTACAGGACATACATTAAATATACGTGTGAGTGCACATGAATTTAGTAGGTCATACTTGATTACAATGGAGCAAATTGTTGTTTAATAGCTTCACTTTTGTAATAGCCTTGTAGAGTCCATGTCTATATCCTGTGTAAAAAAAGCGAATTTTAGACATAAAACCACGAACAAAACTGATCATGTGTATTTTTACTTAGTATTAGATGCTTATATATATATATATATATATATATATATATATATATACACTACCGTTCAAAAGTTTGGGGTCACATTGAAATGTCCTTATTTTTGAAGGAAAAGCACTGTACTTTTCAATGAAGATAACTTTAAACTAGTCCTAACTTTAAACAAATGCACTCTATACATTGCTAATGTGGAAAATGACTATTCTAGCTGCAAATGCCTGGTTTTTTGTGCAAAATCTACAAAGGTGAATAGAGGCCCATTTCCACCAACTATCACTCCAGTGTTCTAATGGTACAATGTGTTTGCTCATTGGCTCAGAAGGCTAATTGATGATTAGAAAACCCTTGTGCAATCATATTCACACATCTGAAAACAGTCTAGCTCGTTACAGAAGCTACAAAACTGACCTTCCTGTGAGCAGATTGAGTTTCTGGAGCATCACATTTGTGGGGTCAATTAAACGCTCAAAATGGCCAGAAAAAGAGAACTTTCATCTGAAACTCGACAGTCTATTCTTGTTCTTAGAAATGAAGGCTATTCCATGCGAGAAATTGCTAAGAAATTGAAGATTTCCTACAACGGTGTGTACTACTCCCTTCAGAGGACAGCACAAACAGGCTCTAACCAAAGTAGAAAAACAAGTGGGAGGCCGCGTTGCACAACTAAGCAAGAAGATAAGCACATTAGAGTCTCTAGTTTGAGAAACAGACGCCTCACAAGTACCCAACTGGCATCTTCATTAAATAGTACCCGCAAAACACCAGTGTCAACATCTACAGTGAAGAGGCGGCTGCGGGATTTGGGGCTTCAGGGCAGAGTGGCAAAGAAAAAGCCATATCTGAGACTGGCCAATAAAAGAAAAAGATTAAGATGGGCAAAAGAACACAGACATTGGACAGAGGAAGACTGGAAAAAAGTGTTGTGGACGGATTAATCCAAGTTTGAGGTGTTTGGATCACAAAGAAGAACGTTTGTGAGACGCAGAACAAATGAAAAGATGCTGGAAGAATGCCTGACGCCATCTGTTAAGCATGGTGGAGGTAATGTGATGGTCTGGGGTTGCTTTGGTGCTGGTAAGGTGGGAGATTTGTACAGGGTAAAAGGGATTCTGAATAAGGAAGGCTATCACTCCATTTTGCAACGCCATGCCATACCCAGTGGACAGCGCTTGATTGGAACCAATTTCATCCTACAACAGGACAATGACCCTAAACACACCTCCAAATTGTGCAAGAACTATTTACAGCAGAAGCAGGCAGCTGGTATTCTATCGGTAATGGAGTGGCCAGCGCAGTCACCAGATCTGAACCCCATTGAGCTGTTGTGGGAGCAGCTTGACCGTATGGTACGCCAGAAGTGCCCATCCAACCAATCCAACTTGTGGGAGATGCTTCTAGAAGCGTG
Organism: Eleutherodactylus coqui; assembly: GCF_035609145.1. Lineage (NCBI taxonomy): Eukaryota > Metazoa > Chordata > Amphibia > Anura > Eleutherodactylidae > Eleutherodactylus > Eleutherodactylus coqui. The sequence goes on from NC_089844.1 coordinate 207,584,781, forward strand.
GGGTGCAATTTCACAAGCTTACCTCAACAAATTAACAGCTAGAATGTCAAAGGTGTGCAATGCTGTAATTGCTGCAAAAGGAGGGTTCTTTGAGAAAGCAAAGTTTGATGTAAAAACAATGTTATTTCAAATACAAATCATTATTTCTAACCTTGTCAATGTCTTGGCTCTATTGTCTATTCATTTCACAACGCATGGTGGTGAATAAGTGGGACTTTTCATGGAAAACACAAAA